>NC_083240.1:8383882-8421140 GCF_032191835.1 Heteronotia binoei | reverse complement strand
ATATTTTAGAACTTTTCAATGCAGCCGACAGCTCTAGACATCAGCAGACGGAACAATGCGCAGGGCTTCGCCTCTTCTCAGGAATTCTAATCCTCTTTTGCACGCGGCTAAGATTAAGGACTCCTCCGGGAAACAGAGCAAGGCGAGAGATACTCTAAGCATGCATAAAGATGCGGGGCTTTTTGCCCATGGGCAAGTGAAGTCTTCCCTCCATAAACTGCCTGGTACGGCCACTGGTGGCATCTCACGGCCTTGTGAAAAACAGAGAACGGTGGCCCCGGGAAATGAGCCCCAGCAGGTATTAAAGCAAGAGCATTAAAAGTATTTTTAATACTCCAACCAAAAAAAAACCTAGATCCTGCACCAAACATAAATTATGCAAATAGATATCAATTATCTTCCATAACGTATTCTGCTGTTTTGGCTGCGCTGTAGGAATTAATCTCATTTTGCTAGCGACTGGGGAAGGCAGCCCACGGATAGCCTTACGCAGGTGCCTCTTCAGCCTACAAGCACAGCACAAAGACAAATGCCCTCCACTATTGCTCGTTTCCAGCTTCTGGTATTAAGGTCTACTGCCCTTGAATCTGGAGGTTCAAATCCTGACCATTAGAGTGAACTATGGTTTCCAATCCCCAAGTGGGAAGAGGGGATCTCCCAATTTGGCGATCCCCCCCCCCAAAATTCAGGGTCATCAGAAAGACAGGGGGGGTTAAATGTATGCTGGCCTCTCTGTTATATCCTATAGAGACTGGTCCCCATAGGGTTTAATGAATTGAGCCATGCGTATTTGGGGTTCTGGAGGGGCTGTTTTTTGAGGTAGGAGAACCAAATTTTCAGCACAGCATCTAGTGCCTCTCTGCAAAACACCCACTAAGTTTCAAAAAGATTGGAACAGGAGGTTCAATTCTATGAGCCCCCAAAGAAGATACTCCCATTATTTCCAATGAAAGGAAGGCATTTAAAAGGTGTGTAGTCCCTTTACTACTGTTTGCTACTGTTTGCTGATGATGCTGCACTCGTCTCCCACTTGGTATCAGCTCTGCAGCATATGACGTTCTGCTTTGCAGAGGCTGCCAAGCTATTCGGCCTAGAAGTTAGTCTGAAGAAGACAGAAGTTCTCCACCAGCCTGCACCCCAGGAAGATTATCACCCTCCCTGCATCACTGTGGGTGAATCAGTTCTGAAGACAGTCCAGCAGTTCAGCTACCTGGGGTGCATCATCTCCTCAGATGCCAAGATCGACAAGGAGATTGTCAACAGGCTGGCAAAGGCAAACCGTGCATTTGGCCAACTGCACAAAAGAGTGTGGAGCAACAAGCATCTGAAAAAAGGCACAAAGATCAATGTTTACAAAGCGGTTGTGATGACAACCCTCATCTAGGGCTCCGAATTGTGGGTTTTATACCGTCATCACCTGCGCTTGAGCGCTTTCATCAGCGCTGCCTTCGCACCATCCTCAACACCCACTGGAGTGACTTTGTGACCAACACTGAAGTCCTCAAGAGGGCGGAGGTTACAAGCATCGAGGCAATGCTGTTGAAGATGCAGCTGCGCTGGGCAGGGCATATTTCTAGGATGGAAAACCACCGCCTTCCCAAGATTGCTCTGCATGGCGAACTTTCCACCGGCCATCGAAATAGAGGGGCACCAAAGAAGAGGTACAAGGACTCCTTGAAGAAATCCCTTGGCACCTGTCGCATCAACCATCACCAGTGGTCTGACCTAGCCTCAGATCGCAAAGCATGGAGGCACACCATCCACCAGGCTGTCTCTTCCTTTGAGAACGCACGCATAGCTGGTCTTGACGACAAAAGGAGATTGAGGAAGAATCGCACTGCTACAGCACCAACCCCAAATCAGACTTTTCCCTGCAACCACTGTGGCCGGATCTGCCTGTCCCGCATTGGTCTTGTCAGCCACCAGCAAGCCTGCAGCAGACGTGGACTACTGCACCCTTCTTAAATCTTCGTTCACGAAGTCAAGCCGAGAGAGCGAGAGCAAGAGAAAGTCCCTTTAAATGTGATGGCCAAAACTCCCTTTGGAGTTCAATCGAGCTTGTCACAACCTTGCTCCTCGCTCTACCCCCAAAGTCTTCTGGCTCCACCCCCAAAGTCCCCAGATATTTCCTGAGTCGGACCCGGCAGCCCTATAGTGAATTAATGCCATGTCCAACTGTCTTGTATAGTATCCCGTTCCCAACAGCGGACAAGTAAGTGCTGCAGGGGCACTACGGTTGCCAACTCCACACTGTGATTTGGAGGCAACGCCAGGACACAGTGGCCTTAGGAAGGGGAGGGAGCTCTGTTTTCTCTTTGGATCATCTAAATCTCTACTAGAAAGGGGAGGGAGCTCAGTGGAGATATGACATCCTGCAGTCCATCCTCCAAAGGAGTCCTTTCCTCCAAGGAAACTGATTTCTGTGTCCTTGTGGTTGCAATTCCGGAAGACAACTCCAGCCCCCTCCAGAAGCTGGCATCCCCGTGGGAAATCCACAAGCAGGGTGGTGACTTGGCTGACTTGCAAGGGAGAGAGGAAAAGAGGTAAGAGTCAGGTTCCTTCTCAGATTCCATGTTCTGGCAGGTGAAGCAGCTCGAGAGAGAGAGAGAAGAAATTCAGCATGAAGATCTGGAGGTGGACATTCAAGAATTCCACACTGGCAGGGCTTTTTTTTGTAGCAGGAACTCCTTTGCATATTAGGCCACACTCCCTGATGTAACCAATCCTCCTGGAGTTTATAGCAGGCCCTGTACGAAGAGCCCTGTAAACTTTTGGAGGACTGGCTACATCAGGGGTGTGTGGCCTAATATGCAAAGGAGTTCCTGCTACAAAAAAAGGCCTGGACACTGGTAGGAAGAAAGGACTCTGCGAAGAGCCCGGGTTACTAACTTCCAGGTGGAACCTGGGATTCTCCCCAGATCTCCAGGAATTTCGCCAAGCCAGACCTGGCAAGGGAGTTTGGAGGAGGGGAACAAAGATTTTAAAAATGGTAAAGGTAGTCCCCTGTGCAAGCACCAGTCGTTTCCAACTCTGGAGTGACATCGCATGTGACGTTTTCACGGCAGACTTCTTATGGGGTGGTTTGCCACTGCCTTCCCCAGTCATCTACACTGTCCCCCCAGCAAGCTGGGGACTCATTTTACTGACCTCAGAATCATAGAAGGCTGAGTCAACCTTAAAGAAACAGGTTTGATAAATTCCACAGAGCAAATCCAGTGCCTGTCAAGAGCAGCAGCCGCCGCAACCACAAAGCCCTCTCTGGGTTCAGATGACATGCAAGCTCAAGGGTGCCAACCTCCAGGTGGGGCCCGGGGATTTTTTGGAATTACACTTCATTTCCAGACTATGAAGATCAGTTCCTCTGGAGAAAATGGATGCTTCAGAGGGTGGACTTTGTGGCGTTGTACCCTGCTGATGACTCTCTGTCCTCCCCAGGCTCCATCTCCAAATTCTCCAGGAGTTTCCCAGCCTGGATCCGGCAACACTATCCCGCCCCCCGCCCCCCCACTGGCGGCAGCAGGGATCTGGCAACCCAACCCATGATCAAAACTGATCATACTCAATGCCTTTTGCACCGAGTTGAGCAGTCAAGCATCTGCTTTGCACACATGAAGGCAGAGAGGGGACAGGAAAAAAATGAGGAAATCACTACGGTGCAATGGATTAGGGTTGGCCGAACATGTTTAACGTAAGAGCCACATAGAATAAACATCAGATATCTGAGAGTCACAAGACATGAATGTCAGGTGTTTAAGAGCCGCAAGAAAGGGAGGGAAGTAAGAAGGCAAATAGATGGTCTGGAGAGAGAGGTGGAAAGAAAGCAACTTTAACTTTTTAGGAGGATATTAATTTTGGTTCTTATTAATTAAGGGTACCTTTAATATTAAGATTTTAAGTATATAACACTGGCAGGGGTAAAGTAATGGGGGGAGGGGTGGGTAGAAAGTAATATATGGGATAGATTAAAAAGGAAAAAGAAAAAAAGAAGTAATTATTAATGAAGTAAGAAATTGAAATTTATTACCATATGTTACTAATAAAATTGTTTGGGGGGGGAAGAAAGCAACTTTAACTTTAAATGTATACTCCAAGCCACCAGTTGGCTTGGCTTGGAGAAGGGATTTAAAGAGACAAATGCCTTCTCCAAACTGGCCGACGGGGCCGTGGGGACTTTAAGAGCCACAGTTTGGCCACCCTTGGATTAGATCATCTGATCCAGAAGGCACTCCTCTCCCGACCCAAGCTGCAGAGGGCAATGTAAGTAAGGCAGCAGTCGAACGGCAGGTGATTGAGAACAGGAAGGTTCTTCCGAGGAAGTCCACGGCAGCCTTTGCCCAGATCTGCGAGGCCGGCTGTATAAAAGCCATTTGTTCGTCTGCCGATCCCAGCCGGGAGAGTACCATGAAACAGAAGCTAGGAGCGGCCGTAGCGTTTGGGTGCGTGACACTAAGCAGGTCCTTTCCCAGCTCTGCTTCCAGGGCTCCCTGCCAAGAAAACATGACATTCTTCAAGAGAGGGAGCTGGGTTCTCAGGAAGCCAAAAAGAAACCCTGGCCAGTTCACTGACTCCTGCCAGCCAGGTCGAAACCGTCGGATCAGTGAAGCGCAGAGACGGTTCTCAGAGCTGCGTGATCAGGGCTAAACCAGAGGGGGCAGGCGGTGGCAGCTGCCCCTATGCCCACGTGGTGCAGAGAAAGGAGGTGGGAAGAGAATCCTCCCCCTGCCAAAATGCCAATGGAGTTGATGGAGTGCGGATTCAGGACTGCGAGCTATGGATCACTGACTGATGGAACTCACCGACGCAGCGAGTTCATGGCCTCCCGCTTAGACGGCTTTAAGAGCGGGTTGAAAGGAACATGCTGAGGTCAGCCAAGTGCTGGAAACAAGGTTGCCAGCCTCCAGGTGGGTAACAACAGGAGAGAAGTCACTACAGGAACAACAATAAGAACATAAGAGAAGCCATGTTGGATCAGGCCAATGGCCCATCCAGTCCAACACTCTGTGCCACATAAGAACATCAGAGAAGCCATGTTGGATCAGGCCAATGGCCCCTCCAGTCCAACTCTCTGTGTCACATAAGAACATCAGAGAAGCCCTGTTGGATCAGGCCAGTGGCCCATCCAGTCCAACACTCTGTGCCACATAAGAATATCAGAGAAGCCATGTTGGATCAGGCCAATGGCCCATCCAGTCCAACACTCTGTGTCACAGAAGAACATAAAATAAGCCATGTTGAATCAGGCCAGTGGCCCATCCAGTCCAACACTCTGTGTCACACTGTGGCCAATATATGTGTGTGTGCATACACACACACACACACACACATACATACATACACACACACACACACATATATATACTGTTGCTAATAGCCACTGATGGACCTCTGCTCCATATTTTTATCCAATCCCCTCTTGAAGCTGGCTATGCTTGTAGCTGCCACCACCTCCAATGGCAGTGAATTCCACATGTTAATCACCCTTTGGGTGACGAAGTACTTCCTTCTATCCATTTTAACCTGACTGCTCAGCAATTTCATTGAGTGCCCATGAGTTCTTGTATTGTGAGAAAGGTAGAAAAGGACTTCTTTCTCTACTTTCTCCATCCCATGCATAATCTTGTAAATATACACACAATACACAATTCAATCATTATAGTGACAAATTACTTTGTAATAAAGTGCATATACAAAACACGAAACATAACTCATGAAATTTCTTCGGCAAGGAGTCCCGATGTGCAGGCTGTCAACTTTGAAAAGTCCCGCTTCGATGGTCACTCGTCCAGCAAAGGGGGCTCCATAAATTTTCAAGAAAGCCGTCCCCATTCAATGCCGCTCGCTGTTGATCTTTCCAGTGCGTTGCTTACAGCATTATGCCAATTTGGAATCCTCCTGGAGAAGTTACATGCCCACACTATCTTAAAAAACATTTAGCAGTAAGCAACGCACTGGAAAGATCAACAGCGAGCCGCGTTGTGTATATTGTTGTCGCCTCCAGGGCGGGGCTGGAGATCTCCTAGAATTACAATTGATCTCCAGGCGACAGAGATCCATTCCCCTGCAGAAAATGGCTGCTTTGGAGAGTGGATTCTATGGTACTGTACCCCACTGAGGTCCCTCCAAGTCCCGCCTTCCCCACACCCCCAAATTTCTAGGAAAGTACCAAGCCTAACTCACAGGGGTGTTGTGAGGGTAAACTGGAGGAGAGGAGAATTAGGCATGCTACTTTGGGTCCCTATTGGGGTGGAAGTCAGGATATAAATTAAGTAAATAAATAAACGTAGAGTTACTAACACTGGCTGGGAAGCAAGGCTGGGGGGTGGGCATGTTCAGATGCTTTCAGGTGCGCATACTCAAACAACATGAGACACTTTGGCGCTTCAGTGGGAACTCTTAATTTATAAAACTTTAATCCAAGACAAAATTTAGGTCGATCCAACAAAAAAACTTCTCTTATTGGCTTTGAGGACTACCTCCTCCCACGTCCTTTCGATGCGAAAACAGCAACTGCCTCCTCCTGAATGCTGAGCCACAATGCTGCGAAACTGCTGTAAAGCCGCCATAAAGCACACTGCTGAAAAATGCTGTACGACGCAACCGTTGGCCTTGGGTTGCCAGGCCTCCTGCCGGCAACTCTCTCTACCCACCGCGGGGGGGGGGGGAATCTTGCTGGTAGCGCATGTGGTGTGACATCACTTCCGGGGAAACCCAGAAGGGATGTCACGTAACTCTGTGGCTTTGCCGTATAGTTTCTAGCAGTTCCTAGGATGACGTGACATTGCATCTGGTTTTCCCAGAAAATGATGTCACGGCACACAGGCTGCTGCCAATTGCCAAGTTGCCCTCATCACGTACAGTGGGACTGAGCGCCTTGAACCTGTTTTGAAGGCCAGCACTAAGCTCTGAGCCCTTGACCTAAGTGTGCATTTTTTTTTTTAGTTTGTGCACATAATTAAAAGACAAAAGCATGCATTTAAGTTTTTTTCTTTTCTTTTTTTTTTTAAAAAAAGGCTCCTGCAAAAAGCAAAGTTTTTAAAATGCGCCGATTCCAGCCATCCAGTATTTAGCACTTTCCAGTTTAAAAGCTTAGCTGCCACGTCGCTGGATCGTGCTGGCATTCAGGGTGCCTGATAACGAGAAAGCTGGTCCACCCACACAATTCCCATACCCTCCAGTCTTTCCAAAGTGAAATACAGACCCCCTCTTGTCTACTTGGAAACACCCCCTATTCATGGCCTAAGGATCGTGGCCCGGAAAACCCCATATTAGTATGTAGCATTCGTCTGTCTATTGTAAATTGCACACTATTATCCTGCAAGCATCTGTCCTGCACTGACTTGAAAGCAAAGAAAAACTGCACTTGTTCTATTCTATGTTGCCAATAGTTTTTTTTTTTTTTAAATGTATCCATTGCAATGCCTGAAGTGGCAGACTGGGTGCCACGAGGCACTTCAGCATCTGATGCCCGCATATCCTGCAATCAAGATGTATCTGCCCCCAAAGACTAAAACTAAGACTGCAATCACAAGAACATAAAAACTTCAGAAAGGGCCCTGCTGGATCCGAGCTCAGCTTCAGCCAGTCCAGCATCCTGTCTCACACAGCGGCCTCAACCAGTTCCTCTGGAGGGCCAACGAAACATCATAGAGGCTCTGAGGCCTTCATTAGAACGTCAAAAGAGCCCTGCTGGATCAGACCACTTAGGGTCCACCCACTCCAGCATCCTGACTCACACAATGGCTAACCAGTTCCTCTGGAGGGCCAACAACAGGGAAGAGAGGCTGAGGCCTTCATTAGAACATCAAAAGAGCCCTGCTGGATCAGACCACTTAGGGTCCACCCACTCCAGCATCCTGACTCACACAATGGCTAACCAGTTCCTCTGGAGGGCCAACAACAGGGAAGAGAGGCTGAGGCCTTCATTAGAACATCAAAAGAGCCCTGCTGGGTCAGACCACTTAGGGTCCACCCAGTCCAGCATCCTGTCTCACACAATGGCTAACCAGTTCCTCTGGAGGGCCAACAACAGGGCAGAGAGGCTGAGGACTTCATTAGAACATCAAAAGAGCCCTGCTGGGTCAGACCACTTAGGGTCCACCCAGTCCAGCATCCTGTCTCACACAATGGCTAACCAGTTCCTCTGGAGGGCCAACAACAGGGCAGAGAGGCTGAGGACTTCATTAGAACATCAAAAGAGCCCTGCTGGGTCAGACCACTTAGGGTCCACCCAGTCCAGCATCCTGTCTCATAAAGTGGTCAACCAGTTCTTCTGGATAGCCAACGGATGGGCAGAGAGGCCGAGGCCTTCATAAGGTCATCAGAAGAGCCCTGCTGGAGCAGACCAGTGATCCACCTTGTCCGGCATCCTGTCTCATAAAGTGGTCAACCAGTTTCTCTGGACAGCCAACAAAAGGGCAAAGAGGTCTTCCCCTGATGTGGCCTCCTGTCAATGGGATTCAGAAGATGAGCCTCTGAACGTGAAGGTTCCCTCAGCCATCATGGCTGCTCACCACTGATGGATTTATCCAGCACGAATCTCTCTAATCCCTTTTCAAAGTCACTTATTCCTGTGGCCATCACTGCATCCTCTGGCAATACGGGCCGGATCTGGGGGGGGGGGGGGTGCAGAGGAGGGTGCTTGCCCTGGGCACCGCAGGAGGAGGAGGGGCGCCAAATTGGGTATGGAGTCCATTCTAGTCTATGGACCTATAAGATAGAATGGGCCCATAAGCGAGGTGCCATTTTTTAATTTTGCCCCCCCTCCCCCCCAAAAAATGTAGGTCAGGCCTTCAATGAATTCCACATTGTAATCACTCTTTGGGCCAAACAATATTTCCTTTTGTCCTTCCTGAACCTTCCTGCCCGTCAGCTTCCTTGGATGTCATCAGGTTACAGTATTTTGCGAGAGGGAGAAAGATTTCTCTTTGTCAACTCTTTCCACAGTATGTACAATTTTATAAGCCTTTATAAACGAAGGGGGTTAAGTTGTCCCTTTCCTAAATTGAAAAAGTCCTAAATAGGTCTCCCTAGAATCCTACTGAGATCTGGCCAATGGAGCTGACCGACAGGAAAGTGTTCTTAGGATTCCACTGTAAAAAAAGAGCCACATCTTGAGAGCCACAAGCACCCACATTTCACCAATGGAAACACAGAGACTTGTGGATTACAACATTTACAGTCTGTGTAGATGGCGGGGAGATGGAAGGGAAGATGTGCCCACATATGTGACCCATTTGTACTAAACCAATGGCCAGAAAGAGAAGAGGGGAGAAAAGAAGATGATATTGGATTTATATTCCGTCCTCCATTCCGAAACTCAGAGTCTCAGAGCAGCTCACAATCTCTTTTACCTTCCTCCCGCACAACAGACACCCTGTGAGGTGGGTAGGGCTGAGAGAGCTCTCACAGAAGTTGCCCTTTCAAGGACAGCTCTGTGAGAGCAATGGCTGACCCAAGGCCATTCCAGCAGTTGCAAGTGCAGGAGTGGGGAATCAAACTTGGTTGTCCCAGATAAGAGTCCATGCACTTAACCACTACACCAAACTGGATTTAGTCTCCTCTTCTTCCAGTTTTCCAAAACTCCTACCCAACTGCCTGAACCTGAATTGCCAGAGGAGACTGAGTGAGTGGCTATTCATTAGTTTGGGGTCTAGAAAGACGGAGACCCTGGTGCTGTTGGGCCTTCACCAGTTTTAAGGGAGTGCTGTTGGGCTGTTGGTGCCGTTGCTGTTGGGCCTTCACCAGTTTTAAGGGAGTGTGGAAGATGGACACTGCAAGGGATACAGCTGCAGGCAAAGGAACAAAGCAGAAAGTTTGTCATTCGTAACTATGAGAGCTTCTGGGAATTTGCATGACCTCTTTGGGGGCCCGGGAGAGAGGGAAGCCTTGAAGTTGTTGGAGTTCTCCACCACTTCCTCCCACAACGAAAAGACAGAGAGAGCAGTTACAATAAAGGCTGCCTAACCTCCCTGCCCACCCCCATGTAAGACATATAGCAAGCAGCTGTATTTAATTAAAAAGGGGAATTATCGTTTAGACTTGGGGATCAGGTCTCTTGATGTTCACAGTTATGTCTTGCTCTGCCAGCTTTGTAAGGTCATAATCTCACGCTCATGTTAAAAGGTCACCTTAAGAAAATGGGTGTAAGGAGGAGGCTGTCTGCCGCACTTCTGCATGAAGCTGGGATTACCTCTTTCAGAACAGCAGCTCATGCAAATCAGAGAGGGCTGGCTCCTCTATGAGCAAACTACATGGCTGTATCAGGATGACCAAAACGATCCACTTAGCCAGATGCAGCAGAATTACTCATCCCATCATAGAAGGCAGACCAGCACAGTGAATCATGCAGAGACACAACAGGCAGCCACTTATAAGGACAAGTAATTCTGCTGTGTCATTGGGTCACAACAGAGAGAATGATCCAACCATGTGTTAGGAAGACATGGAGCGCTGGCCCGGGCAGAGGAAAGGGGCAAGACCACAGCAGTGAATCATGCAGAGGCCCTCTTCTGCAGGTGGATACTTGGGGATCACAGGGCACTTTAATGACGTCTTTCTCATGGCACAGAGCTTGGGAATTCACAGCTTTTAAGAAAGCTGGGCGCAGTTCCACCAACTTTGCAAAAATGCTGCCTCCTACCCCAGGGCAGCAGCAACTGGTGCGCAAGCTGAGACGCGCCCGGTGAGGTATCGGCACCTGCACGGAGGAAACCGAAAATTAGAAGACGGCCATGAACTTGTGCATCTGGTTTCTCTGCCCGCAGATGGGTGGCGAAGGGTGAGGAAGGAGATACGAGTTGGAAGCAGTTCAGGGAGAGCAGCGAGTACCCATGGAGGAAAGGAATCCCCTGCGGGCGAAGGAAGAGGAGCAGAGCACAGAGGCCGCTTTGTCAAGTTCATCTGCGTTGCCCGCCGTGGCAGACCGCCTCCCCTCACCCCCATAACGTGGCGGGATCTGATTAGGATCAGAAAGCCAGCATCCGGTGGCAAGCACCAGATCTCTCTCGGCAAGGAAGAGGCAGGCAAGCCTCGGGAAGAATCAAGACCTTGTACCAACAAGCCTACCTAACGTCACAGAAGGGTTTGCTATTCTATTGTGTGAGTCTGGAAGAAAGCCAACCACCAAGGAATTCCAAACCTGCAGGCAGATCTCCATACCGAGGCGCAGAAACTTCCAAAAGATGCAGCAGTTGCACCTGGGATCTGAAACCAAAATCGATAGCCTATCTCCGATGAAGCTGACGGGCAGTAGGTTCAGGACAGGCAACAGGAAATACTTCTTTACCCAGAGAGTGATTCAAATGTGGAATTCGCTTCCAGAGGCTGTAGTGACGGCCACAGGAATGAACAGCTTTAAAAGAACATTAGATAAGTCTATCAACAGCTAGAAGAAGAAGACGTAGTAGTAGTAGAAGAAGAATACAAAGACGAAGACGACTGCAGATTTATACCCTGCTCTTCTCTCTGAACCAGAGACTCAGAGTGGCTTACAATCTCCTATATCTTCTCCCCCCACAGCAGACACCCTGTGAGGTGGGTGGGGCTGAGAGGGCTCTCCCAGAAGCTGCCCTTTTAAGGACAACTCTTGCGATAGCTGTGGCTGACCGAAGGCCATTCCAGCAGCTGCAAGTGGAGGAGTGGGGAATCAAACCCAGTTCCCCCAGATTAGAGTCTGCGCACTTAACCACTACACCAAATGGGCTCTCTAGCCAGGGTGACTGAGGGGGGGACCTCCACATTCAGAGGCAGTCAGCCTCTGAATCGCCACAGCCAAGAGGCCACATCAGGGGAAGGCCTCAGCCTCTCTGCCCTGTGGTTGGCCCCTCAGAGGAACTGGTTGGCCACAGTGTGAACCAATATGCTGGACTAGATGGACCACTGGTCTGATCCAGCAGGGCTCTTCTGATGTTCTTAACTGCGCCAGAAGAGTCAGGTCATCTCTGTCTTCTTACATTTTAGGTCAGACTTATAAATAACTTCTTGTCTAGCCAACACAGTCGGGGGGAGGGAGGAATGCCATGCTAGGCATAATTATGAAAGCAATAAAGAAAAACAAGAGGAGCTGCCTACCGTAATAGCCTGAGCACAGGAAGCTGCATTCTAGTGAACCAGACCACTGGTCCATCAAGGTCAGTATCGTTGCCTCAGGCTGAGGTCTTTCCCATCACCTCCTGCCAGGTCCTTTTTTAACTGGAGCTGCTGGGGATTGAACCTGGGACCTTCTGCATGCCAAGCAGAAGTTCTTCCACTGAGACACAGCCCCTTCCATCAGGAAGTGCTTGTTATTTGGTGAACAGCCCCTTCCATCAGGAAGTGCTTGTTATTTGGTGAAACACATGAAGCTGCCTTCTACTGAACCAGACCCTGGGTCCATCAACTTCTTCAGTACTGTCTACTCAGACTGGCATCTGCTCTCCAGGGTCTCAGGCAGAGAGGTCTTTTCCATCACCTCCTGCCTGGTCCTTTTAACTGGAGATGCCAGGGATTGAACCTGGGACCTTTGCCTGCAAAGCTGATGATCTACCACTGAGCCACAGCCTCTCCTCAATAGGTCTGCTGACAACGTAGTCGAGTGCCTTTTGCGGAGTCAGAACTTTTTCTGCTCTTCTAGTCCAATATTGCCTGCTCAGACTGGCAGCAGCTCTCCAGAGTGTCAGGCAGAGGTCTTTCGCATCACCTACTGCAAGATCTTTTAACTGGAGATGCCGGGGATTAAACCTGGGACCTTCTGAATGCCGAGCAGATGCTCCACCACTGAGCTATGGCCCCTCCTACATGGGCACATGAAACTGCCTGATACTGAGTTAGATCCTTAGTCATCAAGGTCACTGTTGTCTACACAGATTGGTAGTGGCTCCCCGGGGTCTCAGGTTGAGGTCTTTCACATCACCTGTGACCTGATCCGTTTGGCTCAGGATGCTGGGGACTAAACTTGGAACCTTCTGCATACAAAGAAGGTGCTCTACCACTGAGCTACATATAAATCTGGTGGCACTTGGAATATTGTGGGCAATTCTGGTCCCCTAGTCCTCACATTGCAAAGAAAGGGGGTAGAAGGGGGGGAGAGAGGGGGAGACAGGGAGGGAGAGGGAGAGAGGTGGAGAGAGGGGGAAGAGGGAGAGAGGGGGAGACAGGAAGAGAGAGGGATAGAGGGGGGAGAGGTGAAGAGGGATAGGGGAAGAGAGAGGGGGGAGGACGGGGAAGAGGGAGAGAGGGGAAGAAGGAGAGAAGGGGAGGGAGAGGGAGAGAGGGGGAGAGAGTTGGAAAAAGGGCAGAAAAGAACCACCAAGATGGTGAGAAGGGGGAGAGAGGAAGAGAGAGGGAGAGAGGAGAAGAGGGGAAGAGGGGGAGAGAGAGGAGAGAGGGGAAGATGGAGAGAAGGGAGAGAGAGGGGGGGAGAGGGGAGAGAGGGGGAGAGTTGGAAAAAGGGCAGAAAAAAACCACCAAGATGGTCAAGGGTCAGCACCCACCCTGGAGAAAAAAGGAATAAGCAGGAGGTGGAGGATAAATGTCAGCTGAGCGCACTAGAGAGGTTTATTTAACTAAAGATGGAGTGAAGGGAAGCGTATATCATTTTCAAGTTCTTCCATAATATTGAGAATTGGGGCGAACCCAGAGAAGCTGTCTGGCAGACAGTGCAGGAGAGACTTGTACACTGCATTGAATCATTCCAAACATGGAAAAATCAATGCCGTTCACCACCATGAAATGCCTTGACAGCTGCAATCAATGTGGCTTTAAAAAGGATTGGACAGATTCATGGAGAGGAGGTCCACCAACAGCCATTAGGTCTTGATGACCAAAGACAACCTCCATTTACAGAAGCAACCTCTGAACAGAGTTGGCCAACCTCCAGGCGGGAGCCTGGCCGTCTCCCACTATCACCACTGATCTCCAGACAACAGAGATGAGTTTTCCTGGAGAAAATGGCTGCTTTGGAGAGCGGGTTCTATGCATTGAACCCTGCTGAGGTCCCTCCTCTTATCCACACCCCGCCCTCCCCAGCCTCCACCCCCAAAATCGCCAGTATTTCCCCACCCAGAGTTGGCAACCTAACTGATACAACACAAGGAAGGGCCTTGATTTCCATTCTACATTTGTAGCCCTCCCAAGGGCAAACGGGTAGGCTACAGGAAGGTGTATGCGGTGGTGGGAAGCAGACGATGTAGTGATGGCCACAGGAGTAAATAGCTTTAAAGGGAGATTAGATAGCTGCATGGGGATTATAAATCTAACAATGGCTATAAATCATGGTGACTGAGAGAACCTCCACATTCAGAGGCAGTCAACTTCTGAATCCCAGAGTCATGAGGGCAACATCAGAAGAAGAAGATATTGGCTTTATATCCCGCCTCCACTCCGAAAAGTCTCAGAGCGGCTCACCATCTCCTTTCCCTTCCTCCCCCCACAACAGACACCCTGTGAGGTGGGTGGGGCTGGAGAGGGCTCTCACAGCAGCTGCCCTTTCAAGGACAACCTTTGCCAGAGCTATCCTGACCCAAGGCCATGCTAGCAGCTGCAAGTGGGGAGCGGGGAATCAAACCCGGTTCTCCCAGATAAGAGTCCGCACACTTCACCACTACACCATACTGGCTCTCCAGTATGGGAAAGCCTTGGCCTCTGAGCCGTTTTTCACTGTCCAGAGGAACTGGTTGGCCACTCTGTGAGACAGGATGCTGGGACTAGATGGACCCTCATTGGTCTGATCCAGCAGGGCTCTTCTTATGATCTTATCAGGTGAAGGCCTTGGCCTCCATGCCCTGTCACTGGCTGTACAGAGGAACTAGTTCTGGCCACAGTGTGAGACAGAATGCTGACTAGATGGACTACTGATCTGATCCAGCAGGACTCTTCTTGAGGTTCTTATCAGCAGAAGGCCTGGGCCTCTATGCCGCCGTTTGTTGGCCCTCTAGAGGAACTAGTTGGCCACTGTTGTGAGCCAGTATAGTTGGAGAAAATGGACCACTGGGTTCTTCTCTGATGTTCTAATGAAGGCCTCCGTCTCTATGCCCATCTGTTAGTTGTCCAGAAGAACTGGTTGGCCACTGTGTACGCCAGTATGTTGGAATAGATGAACCACTGCTCTGATGTTCTTCTGATGTTCTAATGAAGGCCTCGGCCTCTGTGCCCTACTGCTGGCCCTTCAGAAGAACTGGTGGACACGTGTGTGAGAAAGGATGTGGACTAGATAGACCACTGGTCTGACCCAGTTAGACTCTTCTGATGTGTTAAATTAAGGCCGTGGCTTCTATGACCTGTTTGATAGCTGTCCATAGGAGCTGGCTGGCCACTATGTGAGATGGGATGCTGGGACTAGATGGATTGCTAGTCTGATTCAGCAGGGGGCTTCTGATGCTCTACAGTGCTAGACCTTTGGTCTCATCTAGCAGAGATCATTTTTATCTTCTTGTGTTCCCAATGGGCCATCCGCCACCATTACCCTCAAGGGGCTTTGGGATTGCCACAAAACAGTGCAGGAACATGATAAGGCAGGGGTGGGGAACCTCTGTCCCAAGGTCACTTGGTGTGGCCCTCAGGGATTCCTGGGCCGAACCGAGCCGTGTAGCAGCCTCCCTGGGGCCCGGCTGGCCGGCCAGAATTACTGCAGGGCCTGGAAAAGTTACTGCTGCAGTTCAGTTTGCACTTGATTATCCCAAATGGTGTGGCCTAATATGCTAATGAGTGTGTGACCTAATATGCTAATATTAGTAATATTAGGGGATATGGTCTAATATGCTACTGAGTTCCTGATGGGCTTTTTCTACAAAAAAGCCCTGGACCTGTGCATTTGCTTAGGGCAGCGGGCCAAGTGTGTGTGTGTGTGTACCAGATTAGGATCTCCCTACATGACTTCAAATAGAAAAATAATTATTTGTATTAATTTTGCCGGCCTGAATCGTTCTCCCTTGGCGGAGCACTGTTTTTTAAGTTGATAATTTTTTTTATGGCCCGTGAATGATGTTATAAATATCCATATGGCTGCTCTTGGCAGAAAAAAAGGTTCCTCACCCCTGTGATAAGGCAAAAGAGGGAGTGGTGTCTCTCATGGGAAAGGGTCACCTGCAGAGATAACCAATGGGGGGAAGGGTGGAATCATCTGACAGGGCGACGTAGCTTGGGAGAAGGTTGGGGTCACAGGTGAGGCCCAAAGTGACTTCCGTCCGGGATTATATACGCAATGGAAAACAGCTGCTCCCTGCCTTTGCTAATAACAGTCCATGTTTCCCATGAATCTAATGTTTGTTTCTCCCACCTCAACAGGATGTACACCCCACCGAGTTGCTTGTTTTCCCTCCATTCCATCCTGTCTCTTCTGAAACAGCTGCTGGAGAACCAAAACAAACAGCAGAATTCCAGTTTGCCAGCCCTATGCACCCAGTGGCAGTGAGTTCCACAAATCTGTTATGCATTGGGTAAACACACTCCTTTGTCCTAAACCTACCGACGACCAAAATCGTCGGATGATCCAGAATTGACTACCAAAGTCGTTGGATAAGCTAGAATTCTAGCAGTCTAAGAGATGAAGCAAAAGTTCTGTCGACTTTCCACGTGGAACTTTATAAACCACTGCTGCGTACCCTCTCTTCACAGTCTTATAGCAGAGTTTGGGTTCAAAGTTGAGGACCACCTCTCTCCCAGAAAGATTTACGGACCCTTGCAGAAATCTAACACTTTAAAAAAAAAAAACCCCGAACACTGCATTCTTAGCTGGGGTTACAAGAATGAAAATCAGGGTTAGGTCCTTAAAAGGATTCCACTGATCAAACCTTTGGCTAGAACGGGTCTCCCTCCTCCCCTCTGCTGAAAATTAAATTATAAGCGCCGCAAGCCAGGAGCTTTCTTCTTCACTTCACACTACAAAGTGCAACATACAAGGATGACATAATAATGAATATCTCGGTGCACCAATTAGATCAATCAATTAAAAATACATCGACTGGTTCAAGAAGTGCCAAAATCCATCTGTCAGCAGTTTCCAAAAACATTATTTTTAATAGAAATGTAGCTACCAACTGCAAGTATCAAGGGCTCTCTTCAAACCAGGGCTTCTTTTTTGAGCAGGATTGCAGAGGAACGCAGTTCTGGCTGGCTTGGCATCAGGGGGTGTGGTCTGATATGCAAATGAGTTCCTGCTGGGCTTCTTTTCTACAAAAAAAGCCCTGTGTTAAACAATAGTTATGTCAGGGGGTGTGGCCTAATATGCAAAATCAGTTCCTGCTGGGCTTTTTCTACCCAAAAAGACCTGCTTAAACCAAATCATTCCCTCCTCTGTGAAGGCAGGGGGAATGCCTCTCCTAAGAAGATCCCCCCTCACACCTCACAACAGTGGCAACAAAGTATAGAGCGGGGGGGGGGCAAAAACTGTGAACAAAACATGCAATAAAAATATAAATATGTAGTCTCTCTTGCTTGTCTGTTTGTTTCCAATAATGCCAGATACACAATAATGCCAGGGACGGTGGCTCAGTGGCAGAGCATCTGCTTGGGAAACAGAAGATCCCATGTTCAATCCCTGGCATCTCCAAAAAAGGGTCCAGGCAAATAGGTGTGAAAAACCTCAGCTTGAGACCCTGGAGAGCTGCTGCCAGTCTGAGAAGACAATACTGACTTTGATGGACCAAAGGTCTGATTCAGTATAAGGCAGCTTCATATGTTCATATGTACAATATACAAAAATATCTCACAAAAGGAAAGGAACAACAAAACTTCAAATATCCAGAGGATATATAGTCCTTCACATCTCCAAAGCTCAACCTTTTGCCTAATGGGAATTTGATTAAGCGGTCTTAGCTGACGTCAAAAAGTAAAATTGAGCAGATTGGCTCTTCAAGGAAGCCTTCAATGCAAAACGCGATCCAAGCTGACGTGCATGTAAAGGGAACATCACCTTTGGAGTCAGGATTTATATGGAATTTGGATACCACACAGAATCGAATAAGAGATGCAAAGGACTATATATCCTCCGGATCATTTGAAGTTTTGTGGTTCCTTTTCCTTTTGTGAGATATTATTGTACATCGTGTATCAGGTATTATTGGAAACAAACAGAGACAAACAAGAGAGACTTTACATATTTATATTTTTTTTGCGTGTTTTGTACACAGTTGTTGGTTTTTTCTGCTCTTTTTTTCTTCTAAGAAGATGGAAGAGGCATTCTCCTCTGTCTTCTGCACAAGCGGGGCACGCCTCTTCTAGAAGGTTGCCTGCTGACACAAAGGCTTGCATTGGTTCACCTAAAGACAGGTTATTACGGAAATTTTTCCTTTCCCCCCCTTTTCATATGCAAATGTACCCAGGTAAACCTGATTGCTGAATGACCGAGCTCATACAATTAATCAACCGGAGGTGAAAGCTATTTTGACTTTTATTCCAACGTACCAGATTGAAAGGCGGCATAAGCGCGTGTGGTTTAAAAGTTTTTAAACTTTTTTTTTTTAAAGCTGAAAACTAAAAGTATCCCAGGGCTGAATTCCAAGCCCTATTAGGAGCTAATCTTCCTTTTGTGCCAATCAAAGGAAACAGAGGAACTGAAGACAGCCCCTGGCACCACATCTGCCCAAACGAGACAAGACTTGCCCTGCAGAGCCCGGATAGCTCAGCCCCCCCCAAGGAGGTCTGGCATGGAAGCGGCTGGCATGCCAGTCAACCCGCTGGGAGGATACGATCCCCCTCCCCCTCCTCTGCTTGGAACAAGATCAGAACTTTCTACCTTCGGGGAGGGGGGAACTTTCCACACGGATGCGTCTGCCAAAGAACCGCCAAGCATCTGCCACGGTAACCCTGTGCATTGTGCGGCGTTCCAGGGCATGTTCAAAAGGTGTGCAGTCGCTTTATGCAAAATGCTAGCCAGACCTGGGAGACTTCCCCAGAAACTCAAATCTTCCTCAGCAGGGTCAACCAGAATACAGGCCGTGGAGAAACAGGGGGGAGGGGGAAACTACAGGCAATGCTGAGTAGCCCAAGGTTTACCCGCCTAGAGGTAAACACACAAGTGAGGTTTCAGGTACATGCTTGCAGCCCTGTTATCTGACAAAGGGAACTTTGACTCTCAAAACTCCTGCCCTGAAGATCCTGTTGGTTTCTAAGGACCTCCTGGACTTAAATCTAGTGACTCCATCCAGAATGGAGAGCCAGTTTGGTGTAGTGGTTAAGTGTGTGGACTCTTATCTGGGAGAACTGGGTTTGATTCCCCACTCCTCCACTTGCACCTGCTGGAATGGCCTTGGGTCAGCCATAGTTGTCACAGAGGTTGTCCTTGAAAGGGCAGCTGCTGTGAGAGCCCTCTCCAGCCCCACCCACCTCACAGGGTGTTTGTTGAGGGGGAGGAAAGTAAAGGAGATTGTGAGCCGCTCTGAGACTCTTCGGAGTGGAGGGCGGGATATAAATCCAATATCATCATCATCTTCTTCTTCTTCTTCTTCTATTGCAGACCAACCCAGCGATCCCCTGAGACACACATACCTGCCACATCAGGTAGAGAAAAAGGGACAAGCCCACAGCCTTCGTTTTCTCCCTTTCTCACAATACAAGAACTCGTGGGCACTCAATGAAATTGCTGAGCAGTCAGGTTAGAACGGATAAAAGGAAGTCCTTCTTCACCCAAAGGTTAGTTAGCACACGGAATTCATTGCCACAGGAGGTGGCGGCAGCTACAAGCATAGACAGCTTCAAGAGGGGACTGGATAAGCATATGGAGCAGAGGTCCATCAGTGGCTATTAGTCACAGGGCATTGATGGAATTCTCTGTCTGGAGCAGTGATGCTCTGTATTCTTGGTGCTGGAGGGCGGGGGCAACAGTTGGTTGGCTTCTAGTATCCTGGCCCCACTGATGGACCTCCTGATGGCCACTGTGTGAAACAGTGTTGGACTGGATGGGCCATTGGCCCGATCCAACATGGCTTCTCTCATGTTCTTATGACTGGAGCAGTGATGCTCTGTATTCTTGGTGCTTGTGGGGGCAACAGTGGGAGGGCTTGCAGTGTCCTGGCCCCACTCATGGACCTCCTGATGGCACCTGTTTTGGCCATTGTGTGACACACAGTGTTGGACTGGATGGGCCACTGGCCTGATCCAACATGGCTTCTCTTATGTTCTTATGACAGATCTCACTGAGAAAGCCCTGAGAGTTTCTAACGGGGAGAAACATATTCTACCCCCACCAACTGAACAACACAGGCCGACATCTTTTTTGGTGGTCGCTGTGCCCCAGACGGCAGAGACGAAATTCCAGATTCTCAGATGCAGCAGCGCGGAACTGCAAAAGGTGAGAAGACAGGAAGGGCGGATGTGGTGGCCCGAAGGGGCGAGTCAAGTTTTGGATTATTCTTAATAGGATTTAAAAAGTTTCATCCTTTTAACTTCCTGTACAGAACAATGAAGCTCTGTGCCAACACCCCCACCCCCCAGTCATTGGAAAAATGACTCGCTTCTCTTTCTGCAAAGATTAAACGTTAAATAAGAGATCCCCCACCAAGCGACTTATGGGCACTGAGGAAACAAGAGGGGGCAGGGAACTCCGGGCTACGTTTAGAAGGTTTGGGGGAAAATGTTTTCTAACGCAAGGCATTGGTTCATTGCAAACACACTAATTCAAAAAGGCAAAACTTCAACCCGCTCCGCATGCTCGCCCAATTACGCAAATGAGGCAGATGTTACATTTGCTCACCCAACTTGGATTTAAAATGCACGTCACACAATAACCATGCCTGGCTAATTAGCTTTCTGCATTAATTGTTCATTTGTTTTCAGTGCTTAGAGAGCCCCGTGGTGCAGAGTGTTAAAGCTGCAGTACTGCAGTCCTAAACTCTGCTCGTGACCCGAGTTCGATCCTCGGTGGAAGCTGGGTTTTCAGGTAGCCAGCTCGAGGTTGACTCAGCCTTCCATCCTTCCGAGGTCGGTAAAATGAGTCCCCAGCTTGCTGGGGGGGAAGTGTAGATGACTGGGGAAGGCAATGGCAAACCACCCCGTAAAAAGTCTGCTGTGAAAATGTTGTGAAAGCAACGTCACCCCAGAGTCAGAAACGACTGATGCTTGCACAGGGGACCTTTCCTTTTTTCCTTTCCTATTAGGCAAATAAAAGAACCCCATGGCACAGAGTGGTGCTCGCACAGGGGACCTTTCCTTTCCATTCAGTGGTTCAGTCAAAGCTAGCAGTAGTTATGGAACACAAATTTTATCCCCAAAACAGAACAAATACCCCTCTGTTTTGATGCCGTAGGCAAGGGTCCCCAATGTTGACCTCTGCCAACACCTATTTCGGTGCCCACCAAGTACTTTTAGAATGTGGGTGGGGCTTCTGCCCAGCAGGGCTTGCGATTGGCTGTGCAGAGTAAAAGGCATCCTGTGAAGCAGAGCTTCTGCCCAAACCGTCCAAAGAGGCACTATTAAGAGTTACATATAACCTGGCCCCCTACATTTTGTGGCTGGCTCCGCCTTCTGTGGCAGCCATTTTACGGCCATGCCCCTTGCCCAGTGTCACTATAGCCGCCCCCCCCCCCCGGAAAATCAGAAACCATGGAAAATCAGAAACTGTAGCCAATGCAAATATCTTGCACTACCGCTATGTGCAAGTGGGGTGCACGCACACACAGCATAGTGCAAGAGATTTGCATTGGCTACAGTTTCTGATTTTCCGGGGGGGGGGGGGTTAGAGTGTCACAGGGCAAGGAGCACAATCGCAACCACAAAACGGCTGCCACGGAAGGCGGAGCCAGCCACAAAATATACGCTGTCAAGTCACACCCATCTAACTGTGACCCTGTACAGTTTTCACAGGAAGAGAAGCTCTGAGGTGGTTTGCCATGCCTTCCTCTGCGCAGCAACCGTGGTATTCCTTGCCAGTAGCCAGGAGTGACCTTACTTAACTTCTGAGATCTGAGGAGATCAAGCTAGTCTGGACTATCCAGGTCAGGTAAAGGTAGTCCCCCATCAAGCACCGAGTCGTTACCAACCCATGGGGTGACATCACATCAGACCCAATTAGTAAATAATAGAGCATTTTTGCCTACACAGAAGGCCACAGGTTTGTTAAATTCTGCACCACATTCTTTTTCTATCCCACCCTTCTTCATACAGAAGAGCCCCGTGGCGCAGAGTGGGAAAGCTGCAGTCCTAAGCTCTGCTCACGACCTGAGTTCGATCCCCGGCAGAAGCTGGGTTTTCAGGTAGTCGGCTTGAGGTTGACTCAGCCTTCCATCCTGCCGAGGTCGGTCAAATGAGTCGCTAGCTTGCTGGGGGGAAAGTGTAAATGACTGGGGAAGGCAATGGCAAACCACCCCGTAAAAAGTCTGCTGTGAAAACATTGTGAAAGCAACGTCACCCCAGAGTCGGAAACAACTGGTGCTCACACGGGGGACCTTTCCTTTCCTTTTTTCTGCATACAGAGCTTAGGGTGGCCTATAGGATTCCCCACCAAGTATCCTCACAACGTCCACGCAAGGTAGGCAAATAGGGACATAAGACAACGTGAGAGAACTGGCCACAAAACCCACCCAGTCAGCCTCCAGACTTCAACCTCGATCTCCCCAGTCCTATCAGAATGAAGTCTGAATTACTAGAAGCAAAAGATATGATTTTTTTTTTTAAAGGAAAGCGAAGGGGGAAGAGGTCATATCTGTCATCGGTAGATGACTGATTGCATTGTGCAAGATGCTATTCTAGCGTCCCCCCCCCTTTCAGCCCCCTCCCCTGCATGAAGCCATTCTCCCCTAGCACAGCAAAGTTCCTGTTACCACCAAAACTCCAAAGAGCGACATTGCTGGCATTCCAACAGGGCAGGCTTTCTACTTCAACTTATCCACCTGACCCCCAGGACGTGCCAGAACAGGTGTGAGGGGGGAGCAATTTGTCCTGGGAAAGAAAGAGAAGTGGGGGCAGAAAAGAGATAATGTTCAACCAGGAAGAGGAAGGGGCAGGGGAGAAAACTGTATTTACTTGTTTCGCAGAGGCTTTTAAAAAAGTAGGGAATTTGCTTAGATCCGGCCAGTCAAGGCATAAAACAAAGGTGACGTCGCATCACAGACGTTTTCATGGCAGACTTTTTAACGGGGTGGTTTGCCGTCACCTTCCCCGGTCATCTACACTTTCCCCTCCCAGCAAGCTGGGGACTCATTTTATCAACCGCGGAAGAATGGAAGGCTAAGTCAACCTGGAGCCGGCTACCTGAACCCAGCTTCCGCCAGGATCGAACTCAGGTCGTGAGCAGAGAACTCGGACTGCAGCTTTACCACTCTGTGCCACGGGGCTCCTAAGATTCATTCTAACAGAGCTGAACAGTCGCCTGTTTTTGGGTGGACCTTTTTTTTTAAACAAAGAAACATACAGCCGGAAGGGACCAACAAGGATCATCTAGTCCAGCGCCCTGCACAAGGCGGGAAATTCAGTTACCTTTCCCACCTCCTCTCCCAGTGAACCCTGCTCTATGCCCAGATACTAAAAAACCAATCTGATTCCTGGGATAATCTCACCTGGAGGAACCTGCTTTCCTGACTTCGAAGTGGCAGCCGGCATTGCCCTGAGCATGTAAGAAACAACCACAAGAGCCAAGCATCATCTCATCTAGACCTCGAATTCAGCAGGAGCTCACAGGAGCACAGCTCCTGAACCTTTCTGAGGGTTCTCCCTCCTCCTCCCCACCTACCTTTTTCATTGAATAGGAGGTGCAGCTGCATAACAATCCTTGGATTAGGAGAGCGGGCAGCCAGCCAGCCAGCCAGCCACCACAGGCTTTGCCACGCCCCCAGCAGCCCTCATTAACCCCTGGAGAAGCCTGCTCCACCCTTTCTCCACTTCTTATTTGATTTTGGGTGGTGGGTGGTTTGCTGGCCCTTTTGACTGGGGGGGGGGGGTGGCCAAGGAGAGCCCCAAGCGAGTGAGGCCTGCTTGAGTTGGCTGGATCTCTAGCCAGCTCAAGCAGGACTTGCTCACCCGGGGCTCTCCTTTTTTTGCGTCGGGTTGCTTTTGGCTGGGGGGGCGGCATATGCTAATGAGTTATGCTAATGAGCTCCACCACCTATTTTTCTACAAAATGACCCCTGATCTCATCCCTCCCTGCCCTCGCTCTCAGCATCTTCCTGAAAGGCTCAAGGCAACGTCCATTGCTCTGTCCCTTTTATTCTCACACTGGTAGTTCTGAGGCTGCGGTTGGCTCAAAGTCCTCCACAGAGATTGGCACGAAAAGTGGGATTTAAATCAGGGCTTTGCTGGTTGCTTCACATCACACAGGCTTGCACAAAAAAGTATGTCATAGGAGGGGAGGGAGGGAGTACGCTATTGAGAGCCTGTTTGGTGTAGTGGTGAAGTGTGCAGACTCTAATCTGGGAGAACCAGGTTTGATTCCCCACTCCTCCACTTGCAGCTGCTGGAATGGCCTAGAGTCAGCCATAGCTCTCGCAGGAGTTGTCCTTGAAAGGGCAGCTTCTGGGAGAATTCTCTTAGCCCCACCCACCTCACAGGGTGTCTGTTGTGGGGAAGGCGACCGTGAGCCGCTCTGAGATTCGGAATGGAGGGCGAGCTATAAATCCAGTATCTGCTATTCTTTCACCCTCTCCTCTGAAAACAAACCCTCTCTTCCAAGGTCACCCAGATTTCCAACCCAAGAACCGACGAATTCTGCAACTCGCACACGAACACAAGAGCAAGCGCTCTGCTGGCCAGACCAGAGAGCCATCTAGTCCAGCATTATGCAACCCAAAGGGGGAAAGCAACAAGGAAAGTATGAAAGAAAGGCTTCCTTCACTTCTGCAACTGATGCTCAAAGGTATGCTGATTTGCCATTGCCTTCCTCTGGATACCAACCCTGGACTTCCTTGGAGGTCTCCCATCCAAATACTAACTGGGGGCCAACCCTGCTTAGCTTTAGAGATCTCACAAGATCGGGCCATCCAGTTAATCGAGGCCCCTTTGAAAGCCGTCTGAAGTGAATGACGCCTTACGCGAAGAAGCGCTTCCTTCCGAATAACCACCCATCCATCTTCTCCATTTGCATCTTTGTCCCCAAAACCCCTTTCCCCCTGTACCCAAAAGCCTGCTTCGCCTTCCTTGAAACAAAAGCGCTTTGGTTATCATCACTGCCTTTTTTTCCCAGCACTACAGTCTTCTTTTAGAAATCAGATGGCCCGAACGCACACAGTGTTCAGAACATGGCCGCAGGGTAGAGCCGCACAAGGGCTTTATGCTAACTGGCCGTTTTATAGATGATGCAAAGCAGGGCAATTTGCAAAATTGTTCTATTGTCAATGGGAGCCAATTACAGTCAAGACACAGTCTATAAAGACAAGTTAATGAACAAATTACTCTTTTCACGGTCATTCCTACGCTCACCCCAAAGAGTAGTTTAACAGCATGCCGAAGCCAGAGTCCTGGAAGGTTTGTATTCTATTACCGAACGCCGCTAAATCAATCCATAAATAAATAAGTGGGCAGTCGTGTTGGTCTGAAGCAGCTGAACAAAGCAGGAGTCAAGTTGCACCTTTAAGACCAACAAAAGTCCAGACCAAGTGGCCTTCTAAACTGTCACACACTCCCACCATGTGATCCCAGCTCTGTGTGACTTTGACCTCTCAATCAACAAACTGCATGTACTTCAGCCCACTTGTACCTGATCCCTTCGTCTGAAGAAGCGTGCTTTTAGCACACGAAAGCTTACGCCCTGAATAAAACTCTTGTTGGTCTTAAAGGTGAAACTTGACTCCTGCTTTGTTTAACGCTGCGAAATTTATCGCGTAAAACACAGCATTCTGCGTCAGGGCTGCAGAAAAAATTAGGACAGACACAGAGCTTTTCTGAGCAGGAATGCACAGGAACGCAATTCCGGCTGGCTTGTGACCTAATATGCAAATGAGTTCCAGCTGGGCTTTCTCTACCCAAAAAAGCCCTGGATAGACAAATGTGCTTTGGCTATTATCGCTGCCCTTTTCCAGCACGACAATATTCTTTTAGAATTGTCTAAAATTAGGGAGGGATGATAGTTCAGTGGTAGAGCATCTGCCTCGTAAGCAGAAGGTCCCAGGTTCAATCCCCGGCATCTCCCACTAAAAAGGGTCCAGGCAAATAGGCGTGAAAAACCTCAGCTTGAGACCCTGGAGAGCCACTGCCAGTCTGAGTAGACAATACTGACTTCGATGGACCGAGGGTCTGATTCAGTAGAAGGCAGCTTCATATTTATATGAGATGGGGTGGCCCGAACGGCACACAGTGTCCCGAACATGGCCGCAGGGGAGAGCTACACAAGGGCTTTTATGTTAACTGGCCGTTTTATAGATGATACAAAGCAGGGTAATTTGCAAACTGTTTTATTTTAGGAAAAGATTAAGGACACAGGAATGTGACAGGCTGCCGGGAGAACCATCCTGTGTAACAGCAGCTGGCTGCTTCGGCCACGACAGCACCTCTGATAGTGGCTGTCACGTCTGTCTGCTGTTCTCTTTGAGGTCTCAAGTCAGTCAGTCAGTTTATTAAAAAGCAGGAGTCAAGTTGCACCTTTAAGACCAACCAAGTTTTATTCAGAACGTAAGCTTTCGCGTGCTCTCTAAGCACGCTTCGTCAGACGAGGGAATCAGGTATTGTGGACTGAAATGCAAGCAGTTTGTTGATTAAGTATGCAGACTGATCACACGGCAAACCAGTGTGGCTTGGCCATTTGGTCTGGATAGCCATAAAAGGTCATAAAGTCCTCTGCCAATTGGTGTTTCTGCAAATCTAGATGAACCACAAAAGGACGCGTATTTCCTAGCTGTAGTCCACATAATTTACTTATCAACATCAATTGTTGATAATTGACATCATTGACCAGAACATGTTAGAACAACCTTAAAAGTGCCTTATAAAAAGTCCCACAAAGAGTCTACATATTTAAGATTTGATGAATTAAGGGTTATAACAGTAAAAAAGAATATAAAAGATTATTATTTAACCCTTTAAACCTTTTTAAAAGTCTCAAGAAATGCTCCAGGTTTCCTTCTTATGACAAACTTTGGTTAAAACAATGAAACACTGTCTGATTCGTTTTTTTTAATGCAGAAGTCGGGCTTTACTATTCAGGCACAAAAGCCGTGTGTTGTCTGGGAGCTTCAGCCTACAACGCAGCCTTAAGGACTAGAAACTTGGGCTCTTTTTCAAAGATGAGATCCTCAAAAGGGCTGATGCATGCGGGCTTGAAACATCAGCCATGGAATACACAATGGGTGTTTTCGCACTCACGTTTTACTGGCGCCACGACCCTCCTGACGCCGGCGAATCTGCATGGATTTCGCAACAGAAGCGCCGGCGCTTTCCGTCGCTAAGCCAGCGCAAACGTTTTCCTGCATCTTTGCGATTTCCGTTTGCGCTGGCTTAGCGACGGAAGTAGCCGGCGCTTCTGGGAGCGCCGGAGCTTCTGGTGCGAAAGCCATGCAGATTCGCCGGCGTCAGGATGGTCGTGGCGCCAGTAAAACGTGAGTGCGAAAACGGCCAATCAGTGTGGATATCCTTCTCAGAGAATAATCTAATAGTTTCCCAGGGGTAGTGCATTGTTCTTTCCACAAACTTCCCTTTCTTTTGTGCAAGACAACTGATAAAGCTTGCAAAAGACTTAATCCTTCCTCTACTGCTCCCCCTGAATTCTGCCCCTTCACGCATTTACACCACTGGAGGGGGAGGCACGAGATTACCTGCTATTTTTCTCCAGCGAGGTGCTAAAAATTTTTTTTATGGAGGCAATGCTCAGCAGGAAGAAATGGCACAAAGGCAAAGTGAGAACAAACCCAGGCCAAAAGGCCGCCTTAAGCCCTAACCTGGACATTCCAGGCAAGCCTGATCTCATCAGGATCAACTCTGACAAGTAAAAAGATGGAAGACCTCCTTGGAATACCAGGACAAGGAGGCAGAGGCAGGCTGCACTAGGCCACTTCTCTGAACATTTTTATTTATTTATTTATTTATCTGAGATTTATATCCCGCCCTTCCCACTAGGTGGCTCAGTAGGGGCCACCATGCCCCAGTAGGGGTCGCCAGAAGTGGCCAGGACTTCCAGGCGTCCATGCGCGCACACACAAAAATACCAAAAACAAAATGCAGCCTCAGGGGCTGCTAACACACTGCTCCATTAATAACTTACATTCACAGTGCATTCCTGCTGAATGCGAATTTTTAAGCAGGCTTTTATGCCACTGTTACTGCTCCTTAACTTTATTGATAATAGCTTCTCATTACATATTATCTCATTACATATACTTAACCCATTTTCATCTTATATATTTTTGTTTTCTAGTGGCAGACTAGAATGATGTTTATAATGTATAGCAGGGGTGGCCAACGGTAGCTCTCCAGATGTTTTCTGCCTACAACTCCCATCAGCCCCGGCCAGCATGGCCAATGGCTGGGGCTGATGGGAGCTGTAGGCAAAAAACATCTGGAGAACTACCGTTGGCCACCCCTGAATTGATGTTGATAAGTAGATTGGGTGGACTCCAACTAGGATATACATGTCCTTTTGTGATTTACCTAGATTTGCAGAAACACCATTTGGCAGGGAATTTTATTACCTTTTATGGCTATCCAGACCAAACGGCCAAGCCACGCTGTTTTATGTGACCATGTGATCAGTAAGTTTGCCCTCTTAATCAACAAACTGCATGTATTCCAGCCACAATACCTGATCCCCTCGTCTGATGAAGTGTGCTTAGAGAGCACGCGAAAGCTTACGCTCTGAATAAAACTTGGTCTTAAAGGTGCAACTCGACTCCTGCTTTGTTCGACTGCTTCAGACCGACGCGGCTGCCCACCTGGATCTCTCTTTACTGATAATGTGATGGAACAGACTTGCTTCGACTTCAAAGTTCAAAGTTGAACTTGTGGATCTTCTAACAAAAATCTGTAATCTTTCATTGAAATCTGCCTCCGTTCCTGAGGACTGGAAGGTAGCAAATGTCACCCCCATCTTTAAAAAGGGTTCCAGAGGAGACCCGGGAAATTACAGGCCAGTCAGTCTGACTTCAATACCGGGAAAGTTGGTAGAAACCATTATCAAGGACAGAATGAGTAGGCACATTGATGAACACGGGTTATTGAGGAAGACTCAGCATGGGTTCTGCAAGGGAAGATCTTGCCTCACTAACCTGTTACATTTCTTTGAGGGGGTGAACAAACATGTGGACAAAGGAGACCCGATAGATGTTGATTACCTTGACTTCCAGAGAGCTTTTGATAAAGTTCCTCATCAAAAGCTCCTTAGAAAGCTTGAGAGTCATGGAGTAAAAGGACAGGTCCTCTTGTGGATCAAAAACTGGCTGAGTAATAGGAAGCAGAGAGTGAGTATAAATGGGCAGTCTTTGCAGTGGAGGACGGTAAGCAGTGGGGTGCCACAGGGCTCGGTACTGGGTCCCATGCTCTTTAACTTGTTCATAAATGATTTAGAGTTGGGAGTGAGCAGTGAAGTGGCCATGTTTGCGGATGACACTAAATTGTTCAGGGTGGTGAGAACCAGAGAGGATTGTGAGGAACTCCAAAGGGATCTGTTGGGACTGGGTGAGTGGGCGTCAACGTGCCAGATGCGGTTCAATGTGGCCAAGTGCAAAGTAATGCACATTGGGGCCAAGAATCCCAGCTACAAATACAATGATGGGGTGTGAACTGGCAGAGACTGACCAAGAGAGAGATCTTGGGGTCGTGGTAGATAACTCACTGAAAATGTCAAGACAGTGTGCGTTTGCAATAAAAAAGGCCAACGCCATGCTGGGAATTATTAGGAAGGGAATTGAAAACAAATCAGCCAGTATCATAATGCCCCTGTATAAATCGATGGTGCCGTCTCATTTGGAGTACTGTGTGCAGTTCTGGTCGCTGCATCTCAAAAAGGATATTATAGCATTGGAGAAAGTCCAGAGAAGGGCAACTAGAATGATTAAATGGCTGAAGCACTTTCCCTATGAAGAAAGGTTGAAATGCTTGGGACTCTTTAGCTTGGAGAAACGTCGACTGCGGTGTGACATGATAGAGGTTTACAAGATAATGCATGGGATGGAGAAAGTAGAGAAAGAAGTACTTTTCTCCCTTTCTCACAATACAAGAACTCGTGGGCATTCGATGAAATTGCTGAGCAGACAGGTTAAAACGGATAAAAAGAAGTCCTTCATCACCCAAATGGTGATTAACGTGTGGAATTCACTGCCGCAGGAGATGGTGGCGGCTACAAGTATAGCCACCTTCAAGAGGGGTTTAGATAAAAATATGGAGCACAGGTCCATCAGTGGCTATTAGCCACAGTGTGTGTGTATATATAAATTTTTTTGCCACTGTGTGACACAGAGTGTTGGACTGGATGGGCCGTTGGCCTGATCCAACATGGCTTCTCTTATGTTCTTATGACTTGCAGACCCAGCTCTGCCCACACCTCCTTGGCACTGCCAGCTCCTGGAGGGGGCTACTTCTTCCTTCCACTGGGGTAACTTGATGTCGTCACCTGTCCTTTGGGGCCGGGGAGGGGGGTTTCTTGCAAGCAAGGGCAGAGCTCCTAGCTCCCCTTTCCAACCTGAGGTCTCACTTCTATGTCCTCCGTTACACAGAGCCTGATTACCAAGGGGACCAATGACAACTTTGTGGCCCCCTGCAGAATTAGCCCCCCCCACAAGTCTGTCCAAGACAGTGGGGGGATAAGAACATAAGAGAAGCCATGTTGGATCAGGCCAATGGCCCCTCCAGTCCAACACTCTGTGTCACATAAGAACATAAGAGAAGCCATGTTGGATCAGGCCAATGGCCCCTCCAGTCCAACACTCTGTGTCACAGAAGAACATAAGAGAAGCCATGTTGGATCAGGCCAATGGCCCCTCCAGTCCAACACTCTGTGTCACAGAAGAACATAAGAGAAGCCATGTTGGATCAGGCCAATGGCCCCTCCAGTCCAACACTCTGTGTCACAGAAGAACATAAGAGAAGCCATGTTGGACCAGGCCAATGGCCCATCCAGTCCAACACTCTGTGTCACAGAAGAACATAAGAGAAGCCATGTTGGACCAGGCCAGTGGCCCATCCAGTCCAACACTCTGTGTCACATAAGAACATAAGAGAAGCCATGTTGGGTCAGGCCAATGGTCCATCCAGTCCAACACTCTGTGTCACAGAAGAACATAAGAGAAGCCATGTTGGATCAGGCCAATGGCCCATCCAGTCCAACACTCTGTGTCACAGAAGAACATAAGAGAAGCCATGTTGGATCAGGCCAGTGGCCCATCCAGTCCAACACTCTGTGTCACAGAAGAACATAAGAGAAGCCATGTTGGATCAGGCCAATGGCCCCTCCAGTCCAACACTCTGTGTCACAGAAGAACATAAGAGAAGCCATGTTGGATCAGGCCAATGGCCCCTCCAGTCCAACACTCTGTGTCACAGAAGAACATAAGAGAAGCCATGTTGGACCAGGCCAATGGCCCATCCAGTCCAACACTCTGTGTCACAGAAGAACATAAGAGAAGCCATGTTGGACCAGGCCAGTGGCCCATCCAGTCCAACACTCTGTGTCACATAAGAACATAAGAGAAGCCATGTTGGGTCAGGCCAATGGTCCATCCAGTCCAACACTCTGTGTCACAGAAGAACATAAGAGAAGCCATGTTGGATCAGGCCAATGGCCCATCCAGTCCAACACTCTGTGTCACAGAAGAACATAAGAGAAGCCATGTTGGATCAGGCCAGTGGCCCATCCAGTCCAACACTCTGTGTCACACAGTGGCCCAAAAAAAATTATATATATATATATATATATATATATATATATATATATATATATATATATATATATATATATACACACACACACACACACACACACACTTCTCTTGGTGGGAGAGAGACTGAGAACCAGCCTCCAAAGTTGGAAAAGGATTTATTGAAAAGAAAATATTTACAAACATCCTTAAACACATCACTAGATCAGCAACTAGATTTCAAAAGAAGACTGGTCGCAAATGCAATCCCCTTTCCCTGTTCTAGACATAACTAACTGATGTCACAATGGGGCAGGCACTAATAATTTTCGAAAGTTTAAAAAAAAAAGAAAAAGGTAGAGGTAGTCCCCTGTGCAAGCATCAGTCGTTTTCGACTCTGGGGTGACGTTGCTTTTACAACGTTTTCATGGCAGATTTTTTAATGGGGTGGTTTGCCATTGCCTTCCCCAGTCCTCTACACTTTCCCCCCAGCAAGCTGGGTCCTCATTTGACCGACCTCGGAAGGATGGAAGGCTGAGTCAACCTTGAAGTGGTTACCTGAACCCAGCTTCTGCCGGGATTGAACTCAGGTTGTGAGCAGAGCTTAGGACTGCATACTGCAGCTTTGCCACTCTGTGCCACGGGGCTCTTCTATTTGCCTAATAGGAAAGGAAAAAAGGAAAGGTCCCCTGTGCAAGCACCAGCCGTTTCCAACTTTGGGGTGACGTTGCTGTCTACCTTAGGGACCGTCTCTCCTCATATGAACCCCAGAGAGCACTGAGGTCAGCCGGGAAAAACCTGCTGACTGTCCCCGGACCGAGAGAGGTGAAGCTGCAAAGCACCCGTATCCGGGCCTTCTCCTCTGTAGCCCCGAGCCTATGGAACCAACTTCCAGAGGAAATGCGGGCCCTGCGGGACCTAGAACAGTTCCGCAGGGCCTGCAAGACCTTCCTCTTCAGACTGGCTTTCCCTGATCGAAATGGAAATTGCGAAGGAAACCGCCATCAGAAAAAGTAAACATAGCACTAGCACTTTTAAAAAATTAACTTAATTTTAAAGCTTAATCAGATTTTAAGTAAATGCTGATAATGTTTAATGTAGTTTTAATCACTTGTATAATTTAACTCTGAACCATGTTGTTAGCCGCCCTGAGCCTGCTCCGGCGGGGAGGGCGGGATACAAATAAAATTTGTTGTTGTTGTTGTTGCTTTCACAACGTTTTCGCGGCAGACTTTTTACGGGTTGGTTTGCCATTGCCTTCCCAAGTTACAAAGCTTGAATGTGAAGGAGCGTTCACCTAAGCACAAGGACACATCCCACCTGCATTCGGAAGCTGTATGACCCAAATAAGGGTTGACTATCCCAGTGAAAACTACGCTTGGCTTCCCTGGGTCCCTCCCTCTCCCCACCAGCCTCCTGATTGCCAACAGACATTATAAGACATTGATATACCCAGAACTGTCCCCGCTCAGCATCGGTCTTGAAACAAAATACCACCTAGTTTCTCCTCCCTTCTTGCATTTCTGAAGCACTTCATAAAGTCCCCGGTGACTGCCTGTCTTTTTTCTCAACAATATGAGCTCATATTTCTTCCCAGGGCTCCTCTTTCAATGTGGGAAAGCCCCATCTACAAGGGGCTTATAGCTCAAGGCCGGCATGCCGTTTTTAAACAACTGAGATTTACTTCCCAGGAGCTGCCCGGTGGATTCTCTTACTTCGTCTCCAAAAGCCACTCCAGTGAAGAAAAAGCAGCAGTTTGCTCTTCCAGCTAGATAGAAAGCAGAAAAGAGAGTTCCGCTAGCAAGTCTACCTCTGCGGATTCACCGTTGAAGGCCCCAATAAAGGACACTCCACAAACTTAGGCTACAACAGGCCTACACAGACCTCAATGGCTCAGGGCAGCCCAGTCTCCTCAGATCTCAGAAGCTACGCAGGGTCAGCTCCAAATAGTCTTTGGACAGGAGACCACCAAGGAAGTCCAGGGTAGTGCCGCAGAGGCAGGCAATGGCAAACCACCTCTCTTCCATTCATGCCTTGAAAACCCGTAAGTCAGCTGTGATCGCCCCGTTAATGTTGCAACACAACTGCTAATTCTGCTGCTGTGATGTCCGTCCTCCAAGGCCAAAGTCAAAGTCCACGCAAAGCCTGCCAGCTTGTCTCTGCTGAATGGACCTGAGAACTGGTGACTAGGGAGTACGCGAACCCAGGAACCCACAGCCAAAGAGGAATATCACACTGGAGAGCCATTGCTAATCTGAGTAGAGCCGGGGGGGAGAGAATGCTTGCAATGCCCAGCCATTTCATGTTTTCCTAGGCTCATAGCACAGGGGTGTCAAACTCATTTGTTATGAGAGCCTGATCTGACATAAATGAGGCCTTATTGGGCTGGGCCATGTATACACTTATTTGAGATAAGGGAGCAGAGAGTAAACTTTATAAAGGACACAAACACAATTTTAAAAAAAAAACTTAAAACATGCTTAAACCGTTAGCACTCGTTGGTCTTAAAGGTGCTTTCTCTGTATTTCTCCCATGGGATTGAGGGAAACTGGGCAGAGGAAGCTCTAGCTCTTTCCTTCCTTCCCCAGTTGACTGGTGGGGAAGGAGCCTCAACCAATAGAAGAAAGAGAGGCTTGGCTCAGTAGCTCTACTGTGTGTCGTTGAGAGAGCCTTGAAAAACAAGCTCTGCCTTCCTCCCCAAGGGAGGAGCCTCAGCCAATGAAGAAAATAGAGGTTTTGCTCTGTAACTCCTGTGCCATTGAGCAAGCCTGACAAAGCAAGCTGTGATGCAGAAGAAGAAGAAGAATTGCAGATTTATACCCCGCCCTTCTCTCTGAATAAGAGAGGCTTACAATCTCCTTTATCTCTCCCTCCACAACAGACACCCTGTGAGGTGGGTGGGCCTGAGAAAGTTTTCACAGAAGCTGCCTTTCTAGGACAACCTCTGCGATAGCTATGGCTGACCCAAGGCCATTCCAGCAGGTGCAAGTGGAGGAGTGGGGAATCAAACCCGGTTCTCCCAGATAAGAGTCCACTCACTTAACCACTATGGCTCCCCCAAGGCCATTCCAGCAGCTGCAAGTGCAGGAGTGGGGAATCAAACCCGGTTCTCCCAGATAAGAGTCCGCTCACTTAACCACTATGGCTGCCCCAAGGCCATTCCAGCAGCTGCAAGTGGAGGAGTGGGGAATCAAACCCGGTTCTTCCAGATAAGAGTCCGCTCACTTAACCACTATGGCTGACCCAAGGCCATTCCAGCAGCTGCAAGTGGAGGAGTGGTGAATCAAACCCGGTTCTCCCAGATAAGAGTCCACTCACTTAACCACTATGACTGACCCAAGGCCATTCCAGCAGCTGCAAGTGGAGGAGTGGGGAATCAAACCCGGTTCTCCCAGATAAGAGTCCACACACTTAACCACTACGCCAAACTGGTTCTCAAAGAAGGAAGTAAGAGAGAGGGAGAAGGAAGCAGGTGACAACCAGTTGCTCCGGGGCCTGATAGGAGCCCTCTGTGGGCCTAGTTAGGCCCCCAGGACGCATGTTTGAAACCCCTGATTTAAAGAGACAGTGTTTATATAGGATCCTGGGAACGTGGCTATTGTGAATGAAGAAAAAGGGAGTTGTGGATAGGAGGTGTTAATAAGAAACGTGTATCTTGATTTTTTTTTCTGCGTTTAAGGTGTAGGATATATAATAACTGCGTGTTATTTGAACATAGCCAGAGTCCCTGGCATGAGTTTGGACATGTTCTGCAAAACTTCCTTCCTCCAAATCGACGGACGTTTGGCACGCAGATGCCAAGCCATCTCCCCTGCACCTCTGCTCCAACACTTAAGGCAACCAACCAGGAGCATTCACATCCTCCTCCCACCCTCCCCTCTGCACCTCAGCGGAGATCATGCCCCCGAGGCCACATGCGCCAGCGATGCTGAAACATACCTGCCCCGGCCATGAGAGGAATTCCACAGTCTCTGGCCTCTGGCCCAGCACACAAGAAGAGAGATATTCTATATCCAGAATGGGGGAAGGGGAGACAAGTCAAGGAGACTTGGAAGAAAGAGAGACCAAAAGAATTTCAGCATGGAAGAAGAGGCAGGTGTGAGGAGGAGAAGAAGAAAGGCCTCCCCCACTAGATCCAGTTATGCTCACAAAGGGAACTTATAGCTGTTTCTCTTCTGGAAGGCAATTTAAGATTTCGTGCAAATAAGTCCTGACTTGGATAGCCCACGGTTGCCTGGTCTGGTCAGGTCTCAGGAGCTAAGCAGGGTTGGCTCTGGTCAATACGTAGATGGGAGACCATCAAGGAAGTCCGGGGTTGCGACGCAGAGGCAGGCAACAGCAAACCACCTCTGTTCATCTGCCCTGACCTGGATGGCCCAGGCCTGCCCGATTTCATCAGATCTCAGGAGCTAAGCAGGGCCAGCCCTGGTTAGTGCTTGGATGGGAGACTTCCAAGAGTTGCTTCACAGAGGCAGGCAACGGCCAACCACCTCTGTTCATCTGCCCTTACCTGGTTGGCCCAGGCTCTGAAGCCCTGAAATGCCTCCCGCTAACAGCGGCTGCAAGACACACCAAATTTCAAACAATCCTCGCACCTGTGCAGGTAAAGGCTCTCTGTGCCTAACAGCTAGACATCATCTGCACAAGCAGAGGCAGCACAACTGTGAAGACCAGATGCTAGAAACTGAGAGGGACCACCCCTTTTACATCTCACTTCTGAGCAGGAACTCCTTTGCATATTAGACCACACACCTCTGATGAAGCCAATCCTCCAAGAGCTTCCAGGGCTCTTCTTCCAGGGCCTACTGTAAGCTCCGGGAGGATTGGCTACATCAGGGGGTGTGGCCTGATATGCAAAGGAGTTCTTGCTTCACAGAAAGCCCTACTTATGAGCATCCAAAGGGCCAATGTTGGAGATGGAATACTGGATGAGATGGTCTGATCCCACAGGGCAATGCTTGCACAGCGGTATCACACCAGCTGCCAGTTCTGTCTTCGGCCCCTCTCAGCGATTCGCTGAGCCGCTGTGACATCATTGAAACCTGGACTGCACAGCAGAAGAAGTTCCGCTTTCTGAGTGTCCCCAACAGACTTGGGATTAGACAGCTGGGTTTGTGCATTAAAGGATATGGACATATACACATGAACACACGAAGCTGCCTTCCATTAAATCAGACCACTGGTCCATCAAAGTCAGCATTGTCTACTCAGACTGGCAGCGGCTCTCCAGGGTCTCAGGCAGATGGCGGGAATTGAACCTGGGACCTTCTGCATACCACCGGATTTGGAGGGCTGGGTAGGTGCCCATGAGTTCTACAAGGTGTAGGAATCAGTATGCCCCAGTGCCCTAACCATATTTAGGATACAGAAGTGCCCCAGGCTCTTAAGCACTCCCCCTGGGCACCTACTTCTTCCCTCACATCAGTCTCTCTTTCCCCTTGCATCACCTTCCTTTTAAACGCTAACTACAGTTAGCATTATCCATGCATTAATCTGAACTCTAACGCAGGTCAGTTCAAACCAGAGGTAGAAACACTGGTCGTAGCTGTAGTTGCCAACACTATTTTTTTTTTTTTTGC
>NC_083240.1:8376382-8378882 GCF_032191835.1 Heteronotia binoei | reverse complement strand
TACAGGCATTATATTCCACTCAGGATGTGAATGAACTGTGCCACTCAACTGGGGGGGGGGGGTGGGATTAAAGAGAACACTGGACTCAGCCGTGGGCATGAAAAAAAATCAACCAACCTCTGGCCATGCTCTACTCCTAACATCTGGCCTGGAGTTGGATTGAATCTGGGATCTCCTACATGCAAAAGTAAAATCATTGCCATCAAACTCTGCATAGGGTTGTTGGGTCTTGATTGGGAAATACCTGGAGATTTTGGGGGTGGAGCCAGGAGAGGGAGGGTTTTTGGGAAGGGAAAGGACCTCAGTTAGGATACAAACGCCATAGACTCCACCCTCCAAAGCAGCCATTTTCTCCAGGGGAACTGATTACCATCTAGAGATTGATTGCAACAGCAGGTGGCCACCAAATCCCAGCTAGAGGTTGGCAACTTGGCTCTGAATCCTTCCTGTAAGCCTTCAGCTGTAGCGCCAGGCATGAACTGGAAGGGGGGGGGCGCCTTGGGACAAAGGCCTTGTTTCCTAGTCCACCCAGGTTCCATCTCTCCAATGGAGGGAAGGATATAGAGCCAACCAGACACACATCTGAGAGTCAGTGCTGGTGTAGTGGTTAAGAGCGGTTTGATTCCCCACTCCTCCACATAAAGCCAGCTGGGTGACGTTGGGCCAGTCACCGTTCTCAGTCAGAGCTCTCTCAGCCCTACTTACCTCACAGGGTGCCTGTTGTGGGGAGAGGAAGGGAAGATGAGACCCCTTTGGGTACTGAAGGAAAGGAAACGCCCCCTGTGCAAGCACCAGTCGTTTCCGACTCTAGGGTGACGTTGCTCTCACAACGTTTTCACAGCAGACTTTTTACAGGGTGGTTTGCCATTGCCTTCCCCAGTCCTCTACGCTTTCCCCCCAGCAAGCCGGGGACTCATTTTACCGCCCTCGGAAGGATGGAAGGCTGAGTCAACCTCAAGCAGGCTACCTGAAAACCCAGCTTCCGCCAGGGATCGAACTCAGGTCGTGAGCAGAGCTTAGGACTGCAGCACTGCAGCTTTAACACTCTGCGCCACGAGGCTCTTTCTTGAAAGGTGAGGTACAAAATCAACTCTTCTTTTTTACCTCACACGACTCAGCCGGCCACTTCCCCAAACCCTGCTGAGTCCAGACACAACCATCTACCCTGAGCCAGACCAGCCCAAATGGGAGCAGGGTGGTTAATTTTTCTCTAGGGAACCTGGTTAGGAAATTCCTGGGGACCTTGAGGTGAGAGCTAGGCAAGAAGGGATACAGCCCCCTCTTGGATAAAATATGTTGACTAGAATTTTTGTACAAAGCAGTCGTTTTCTTCAGGCGGCATGATCTCTGTAGTCTGGGGGCATCAGTCGTATTTCTGGGAACTCTCTAGGCCCCGCCAGTAACCCAGCAGCCCACCATGAAACTCCCCAGCGGCTACAACAGGAGTGGCCGGACTTGCTTAATGTAAGAGATACGTAGAACAAACATCAGATGCTTGAGAGCTGCAAGACAAGGGAGGAAGGAATGAAAAAAAATAGATGAGGAGAGAGAGAGGTGGAAAGAAAGCAACTTTAACTTTAAATGAATTCTCCAAGCTACCAGCTGGCTTGGCTTGGCGAAGCGGTTTAAAGAGACAAATGCCTTCTCCAAACCAGCTGATGAGGTGGTGGGGGCTTCAAGAGCCACAAAATAGGATGAAAGAGCCACACGGAGCACCCGAGTCATGCTCTGGCCACCCCTGGGCTACAACGCCAAGCCCACCCTCCTGTAATGCCTCTTAGAAGTTCAGCTCTGCTCTGCGTTTCCCTACTAGCTGGAAGATGTTCTCCATTTCTGAGCGTTTCTGCTAGCCTGGACGGGCTCCTATCCAAGGCAGTCAAAAGGCATTAGGCTTTGAGCAACTGAAAATCACAACGGCCACAAAGGCTCAACTCTCAGCAAAAAAAGCCCCTCCATTTTTTTCCAACCCTCCCCTCTTCTTTTCTCCGCATTAGACAAATGGACCACAAATCATGCAGGCGGAGACGTGGCCAGCGCCCTGGAATACATTCGCTAATTAACATCTCTTGCAGAAGCCACACAGAGAAGGGGAGGCTAATCTTCGAGGGGAACACAAAGCCGGTGGTTTGCCAGCACCGCTGGGGGTAGGAAGAGCAGAGATCACACACCAAAGACGATTCAAGCAAAGCAGCTCATCGAGAGCTTAGTGAGAGTCTGAGCTCACTAGGGCTCAGCCCCAGAACCTTCCCCCATGAAAGACCTCACCTCAAATGCCAGCAGCTCCTGCAGTCTCACTCTCTCTTACCATCTAGTTCAGGGTGGCTCTTTCACATGTGGCTCTTGAAACCCCCATTACCCCACTGGCCAGCTTGGTGAGACACAGCCAGTTTGGTATAGTGGTTAAGTGCATGGACTCTTATCTGGGAGAACCAGGTTTGATTCCACACTCCTCCACTTGCAGGTGCTGGAATGGCCGGCCTTCGGTCAACCATAGCTCTCG
>NC_083240.1:8223892-8376282 GCF_032191835.1 Heteronotia binoei | reverse complement strand
ACAACCTCTGCCAGAGCCATGGCTGACCCAAGGCCATTCCAGCAGCTGCCAGTGGAGGAGGGGGGAATCAAACCCGGTTCTCCCAGATAAGAGTCCGCACACTTAACCACTACACCAAACTGGCTCTCCGTGTATTTAAGAGCTCCAGGTTTAAAGTTATCTGCTCAGCTGGATGTAAAACACAAAAGAAATTTCCTGCAGGATCAAACTTAGAAATATGAAAGACGGTGAAGGTAGGGCATTTCCCCAGTTTGCGACCTTTTTTTCCAGTTTTTTGGACGGAAAAACTGGAGGTTTGGGGGCATACTGAGAGGGGGGAGAACTATGGAATAAGTGAACTGCTTCCAGTTCAAGGCTTTTACCCCCTCAAAGGTATAGCATGAAGATTTACTGTAAGACATTTACTGTAAGACTTTTCCTGTCTTTTCCATACCACCAAATTTGCGCTTTCTGTTTTCAACTGTATTTCTTCCTACACCTCAGCTGGCAAAAGCTAAGAAATATATCCTAAGGGGAGCCTGAGGTGCAGAAGTTTGCATCTGGGTACTCTATATTCACAGTTTTTGCTTGCAGAATACTGAAAGCATTTTTATACTTTTAAATTTCATAAGTATGCTCAATGGTACAATTTGATATGCAAAGTTCTAAATGACTCGTTTTATGCTGTTAAAGCAGGAAGTCATGCGTAGAGTTGATGTGCATGTATTCAATATTCCCTAAATTTCCATTTTGTTTTTCTAGGCATTAAAAAAAAAAAAAAACCCTACTTTCTTCCATGGCTTTTGACACTTCCACAAATGTGACATTTTTTAAATCATGCCTACGGTCCACCTAGGCCAGCATCTGAATCAGTGTTCCCTCTCAACTGTGTGCATGAGCAGTTGCTTATTCACACATGGGGCGTGCCAGACCCTCGGGTGGGGGTGGGGGAAACCCGCTTTTGTGGGCTGTGGAATGGGGGAATTCCCTCCCTTCCTCATCTTTCATTTTTTCTAAGTCTGATCCTGCAGGGAAATCCCTCCCTCAACTGGCCCATAAAGACGATGACATCATGTTGCTGACACTGTGCAGCGCTCAAGTTCTGGCACAAAACTCGATGGTAAAATCAGCTACAAATCAGAGTTTTGCCCAGAAACTAGAGCGCAACTCCCAACATTGGTGATGTGATGACATCACTTCCAGGTGACAGATCTTCTGCCAAAAGATCCTGAGAGGACCAAGGATCCCCTCGCCAGATGCCAGATAGGACCAAGTAACCCAATTAACACAGCAATCTGGAGCCGTGCAGGATTTCCCCCCTCCCTTTGTGCCTGTTTTAAGAATACAGGCATTATATTCCACTCAGGATGTGAATGAACTGTGCCACTCAACTGGGGGGGCGGGGATTAAAGAGAACACTGGACTCAGCCGTGGGCATGAAAAAAAATCAACCAACCTCTGGCCATGCTCTACTCCTAACATCTGGCCTGGAGTTGGATTGAATCTGGGATCTCCTACATGCAAAAGTACAATCATTGCCATCAAACTCTGCATAGGGTTGTTGGGTCTTGATTGGGAAATACCTGGAGATTTTGGGGGTGGAGCCAGGAGAGGGAGGGTTTTGGGAAGGGAAAGGACCTCAGTAGGATACAACACCATAGACTCCACCCTCCAAAGCAGCCATTTTCTCCAGGGGAACTGATTACCATCTAGAGATTGATTGCAACAGCAGGTGGCCACCAAATCCCAGCTAGAGGTTGGCAAACTTGGCTCTGAATCCTTCCTGTAAGCTTCAGCTGTAGCGCCAGGCATGAACTGGAAGGGGGGGGGGGCGCCTTGGGACAAAGGCCTTGTTTCCTAGTCCACCCAGGTTCCATCTCTCCAATGGAGGGAAGGATATAGAGCCAACCAGACACACATCTGAGAGTCAGCTGTGGTGTAGTGGTTAAGAGCGGTTTGATTCCCCACTCCTCCACATAAAGCCAGCTGGGTGACGTTGGGCCAGTCACCGTTCTCAGTCAGAGCTCTCTCAGCCCTACTTACCTCACAGGGTGCCTGTTGTGGGGAGAGGAAGGGAAGATGAGACCCCTTTGGGTACTGAAGGAAAGGAAACGCCCCCTGTGCAAGCACCAGTCGTTTCCGACTCTAGGGTGACGTTGCTCTCACAACGTTTTCACAGCAGACTTTTTACAGGGTGGTTTGCCATTGCCTTCCCCAGTCCTCTACGCTTTCCCCCCAGCAAGCCGGGGACTCATTTTACCGCCCTCGGAAGGATGGAAGGCTGAGTCAACCTCAAGCAGGCTACCTGAAAACCCAGCTTTCGCCGGGGATCGAACTCAGGTCGTGAGCAGAGCTTAGGACTGCAGCACTGCAGCTTTAACACTCTGCGCCACGAGGCTCTTTCTTGAAAGGTGAGGTACAAAATCAACTCTTCTTTTTTTACCTCACACGACTCAGCCGGCCACTTCCCCAAACCCTGCTGAGTCCAGACACAACCATCTACCCTGAGCCAGACCAGCCCAAATGGGAGCAGGGTGGTTAATTTTTCTCCAGGGAACCCAGTTAGGAAATTCCTGGGGACCTTGAGGTGAGAGCTAGGCCAGAAGGGATACAGCCCCTTCTTGGATAAAATATGTTGACTAGAATTTTTGTACAAAGCAGTCGTTTTCTTCAGGCGGCATGATCTCTGTAGTCTGGGGGCATCAGTCGTATTTCTGGGAACTCTCTAGGCCCCGCCAGTAACCCAGCAGCCCACCATGAAACTCCCCAGCAGCTACAACAGGAGTGGCCGGACTTGCTTAATGTAAGAGACACGTAGAACAAACATCAGATGCTTGAGAGCTGCAAGACAAGGGAGGAAGGAATGAAAAAAAATAGATGAGGAGAGAGAGAGGTGGAAAGAAAGCAACTTTAACTTTAAATGAATTTTCCAAGCTACCAGCTGGCTTGGCTTGGCAAAGCGGTTTAAAGAGACAAATGCCTTCTCCAAACCAGCTGATGAGGTGGTGGGGGCTTCAAGAGCCACAAAATAGGATGAAAGAGCCACACGGAGCACCCGAGTCATGCTCTGGCCACCCCTGGGCTACAACGCCAAGCCTACCCCCCTGTAATGCCTCTTAGAAGTTCAGCTCTGCTCTGCGTTTCCCTACTAGCTGGAAGATGTTCTCCATTTCTGAGTGTTTCTGCTAGCCTGGACGGGCTCCTATCCAAGGCAGTCAAAAGGCATTAGGCTTTGAGCAACTGAAAATCACAACGGCCACAAAGGCTCAACTCTCAGCAAAAAAAGCCCCTCCATTTTTTTCCAACCCTCCCCTCTTCTTTTCTCCGCATTAGACAAATGGGCCACAAATCATGCAGGCGGAGACGTGGCCAGCGCCCTGGAATACATTCGCTAATTAACATCTCTTGCAGAAGCCACACAGAGAAGGGGAGGCTAATCTTCGAGGGGAACACAAAGCCGGTGGTTTGCCAGCACCGCTGGGGGTAGGAAGAGCAGAGATCACACACCAAAGACAATTCAAGCAAAGCAGCTCATCGAGAGCTTAGTGAGAGTCTGAGCTCACTAGGGCTCAGCCCCAGAACCTTCCCCCATGAAAGACCTCACCTCAAATGCCAGCAGCTCTTGCAGTCTCACTCTCTCTTACCATCTAGTTCAGGGTGGCTCTTTCACATGTGGCTCTTGAAACCCCCATTACCCCACTGGCCAGCTTGGTGAGACACAGCCAGTTTGGTGTAGTGGTTAAGTGCATGGACTCTTATCTGGGAGAACCAGGTTTGATTCCACACTCCTCCACTTGCAGGTGCTGGAATGGCCGGCCTTCGGTCAACCATAGCTCTCGCAGGAGTTGTCCTTGAAAGGGCAGCTTCTGTCAGAGCTCTCTCAGCCCCACCCACCTCACAGGGTGTCTGTTTTGGAGGGAGAAGATATAGGAGATTGTAAGCCACTCTGAGTCTCTGATTCAGATAGAAGGGTGGGGTATAAATCTGCAGTCATCTTCTTCTTGAAGAAGGCATTTCTCTTTTTAAATCACTTCTCCAAGCCAAGCTAGGTGGGGGCTTGGAGAATGCAATTAAAGTTGCTGTCTTTCCACCTCTCCCTTCCCCCACCATCTATTTGCTTTATTTCCTGCCTTCCTGACTTCCTTCAGCTCTCAAACATTTATGTCTTGTGACTCTCAAACCTCCGGTGTTAATTCTACGTGGCTCTTACATTAAGCAAGTTTAGCCACGCCTGATCCAGTTCTAGAAAAGATTCTTGAAATCCAGGATCAAATCTATCACGTCATTCCTTTCCTATTAACAGCAGTCGTGAAAGAAGGGAAGGAGTGAACTGGATCAGAAGGTCCCAGGTTCAATCCCCGGCATCTCCAGTTAAAAGGGATCAGGCAGTAGGTGATGGGAAAGACCTCCACCTGAGACCCAGGTGGGCAGCTGCCAATCTGAGCAGACTATACTGACCTTGATGGACCTGCCGTCTGAGTCAGGATACGCCAGATTTGTATGCATGCATTATGTCTATTACATATTAAGCCACACCCCCTGACATCACCATTGTTCCACGCAGGGCTTTTTGTAGAAAAAAAGCTCAACAGGGACTCATTTGCATATTAGGCCACACCCCCTGATGCCAAGCCAGTCAGAACTGCATTCCTGTGCGTTCCTGCTAAAAAAAAAAAACCCAGCCCTGTGTCTATGTATTCGGGGTTGCCTGGGGACTCAGGCAGAGAAAGGTCTTTGCCAATACCTGCCTCCTGAGCTACTTGCAACTGGCAGTGCCAGGCACGGATCGCGGCACCTTCTGCGTGCAAAACGTTCAACCGAGCGCTGGGCTGTGGAGCCCCTCGGAACTCCTGGACCGACTTTGCCACTCCAGTTTTCAAGAGGTAGCAAGCAAATAGGAGGCAGTACACTTGACTGAAGGGGGAAGCAGCAAGCACCCACTCACCCCCCACCTGCTCTCCTTTCCACATCGACTCTGTCGTTCTGCATGGCGAGCACCGACTCAGGGAATTAAGCAAATTGGGCATAAATAATTGAAGCGGCTCGAATCGGGTTTCCTTGCTAATCAAAGAGAGTGGCTTGGTATAGCTGAGGCGGCTCCCCCCACCCACCCCAGGCAATTTGGTTGGAGGGGGCAAAGCGTGAGAGGCGGTGGCCAAAATTAGAAACCCCCCCCCCTCGAGTCAGCCTCCTCATGAAAGGCCTTTACTGAAAACGGATGCCCCCCCCTTCCTCCAAGCCATTTCCTCTTGTGCCAAAACTGTTCTCCAGGCTCCCTTCCACGTACTGATAGAAGAGGAGGAGAAGGAGACTGGATTTATATCCTGCCCTTCACTTGGGAGTCTCAGAACGGCTTGCAATCTCCTTCCCTTCTTCTCCCCGGCTTGCAATCGCCTTCTCCTTCTTCTCCACCTGTGAGGCAGGTGGAGCTGAGAGAGCCGCTCTTAAGAGCACAGCTCCACTGAGAACTTGGGGCTGACCCAAGGTCACACCAGCAGCTGCATGCAAAGGCGTGAGGAATCAAACCCAGTTCTCCAGATCAGAGTCCCAGCACTTAACCACTGCACCAAACTGGCTCTCGAGGAACGTAGAGCAGGGGTGGCCAACGGTAGCTCTCCAGATGTTTTTGCCTACAACTCCCATCAGCCCCAGCATGGCCAATGGCTGGGGCTGATGGGAGTTGTAGGCAAAAAAAAATCTGGAGAGCTACCGCTGCCCACCCCTCACGTAGAGCATACAAGTGGCGCTTCTGTTCTTTTGGGGAATTGAATTTCAGATTGGTTGCATTTTTCAGGTTTTGCAGAACAATCTATTTTGTTTGCTTATGGCTCCAGTCTCTGAGGTTAAGTATCTACAGGCTTGGCCACATGGAGAATGAGATATCTGGATTGTTTGAAAAGCCCAAAACATAGAGAACGCTTAGAAGAGGTACACAAGCCAATGCCGACACGCACTTCAGGGCACGGTTGAGCAAAAGGCAAGTCCGGGCCAGTTCCAAGAAGGTGCCTCGCCCTAAAGGGACTTCCACCTGGCACTGCAGCAGGGAGATCGAGGACATCAACAGTTGTGCGTGGAGAGGGAAAGGGAGGTTTCTCTCAATGAGAGCTCCCTGTAGGAAAGATAAGCAGCCGCGTCAAGCGACTCAAGAAAACAGACGTTGGACCCAAAGAGGATTGCTGATGGGAAAGAAGGCGACAGACAGAATTGTGGAATCACAGAGGTGGGAGCTCTACTCTCTCTAAGCCAGGGGTGTCAAACTCATTTGTTTTGAGGGCCAGATCTGACCTAAATGAGAGTGTACCTATTTAAGATTAGGTAGCAGAGAGATAAACTTTTTAAAGGACACAGACAAACATGACTAAAGATTTTTTATTTTTTAAAAAAAACCCTTAAAATAAAACATGCTTAAAACATTTGCACTCCTTGGTCTTAAAGGTGCTTTCTTTGTATTTCTCCCAGGGGATCCGGGGAACTGGGTCTTTCCCTCCCTCTCCAGGGGACCAGGAGGGGGAGGAGCCTCAACTAACGGAGAAAACCAAAGTTTTGCTCTGCAGCTCCAGTGTGATTGAGCAAGCCTGGCAAAGCAAGCTGTGGCGCAGAAGGAAGCAAGAGAGAAGGGAAAGTAAGCAGACGACAGGCAGTCGCTCAGGGGCCTGATAGGAGCCGTCTGGAGGCCTGATTTGGCCCCCAGACCACATGTTTGACACCCCTGCTCTAAGCTGTGGAGCCTTGTGAGCAAAAATTCTACTTCACGAGCTACTGGCATTAAAGCTGTGAGCTCCTGCCCAAATTAGTTTGCCCTGGGGCCATTTTCCTGAGCTAAGACAGAAATGCGTGACCCGGAGGTTAAAAAACTGTGAGCTAGCTCACACTAACTCAGCTTAGAGGGAACACTGATTGGGAGGGGACGTAGAGGCCGTTTAATCCAACCCCCTGCTCAGTGCAGGATCAGCCTAGAGCAGGGTGTCAAGCATGTGGCCTGGGGGCTGAATCAGGCCCCTGAGCAACTGGCTGTCACCTGCTTCTTTCTCCCTCTCTCTTGCTTCTTTCTCTGTAACAGCTTGCTTTGCCATGCATGCTCGATCACACAGGAGCTGAAGAGCAAAACCTATATTTTCTCCATTGGCTGAGGCTCCTCCCTTGGGGAGGAAGGGGGAGAGGCAAAGCTTGCTTTGCCAGCTCTCTCCATCGCAAAGCAGAGCTACTGAGCCAAGCCTCTCTTCCTTCTATTGGCTGAAGCTCCTCCCCCTCCTAGTCCCCTGAGGAAGAAAGGAAAGAGCCAGAACTTCCTTTGCCCAGTTCCCTGGATTCCATAGGAGAAATACAAACAAAGGGCCTTTAAGACTAATATTTTAAGCATGCCTTAAGGGGTTTTTTAAAGCCTTAATTGTGTTTGCCTGTGTCCTTTATAAAGTTTATATCTCTGCTAAAAAGGTAAAGGCAGTCGTTTTCAACTCTGGGGTGACCTTGCTTTCACGGCAGACTTTTTATGGGGTGGTTTGCCCTTGCCTTCCCCAGTCATCTACACTTTCCCCCCAGCAAGCTGGGTACTCATTTTAACAACCTTGGAAGGATGTAAGGCTGAGTCAAGCTACCTGAAGCCAGCTTTCGCTGGGATCGAACTCAGGTCATGAGCAGAGGGCTCCGACTGCAGTACTGCAGCTTTACCACTCTGCACCATGGGGTCTCTGCTATCTAATTTTAATTAGGAACACGCACAGCCTGGCCTGGCCAGGTTTCATTTACATCAGATCTGGCCCTCATAACAAATGAGTTTGACATCCCGGGCCTAGAGAATCCCTGACAAGTGTTTATCCAACTGCGGCTCGAAGACTGCCAAGGAAGGGGAGCTCAGCGCATTATTTCATGTGTTGGTGGAAGCCAGGATAATCAACACAACTACTTTTTTAAAAAGCCAAGGGGTCACTCCCAAGCAGAGAGAAAAGTCAGGGGAACGAACCATCAGGGCTCGGCTGAATGAATAAGATCAAATGCTATATCTGCGCAAAAGGAAGAGATCAGAGAATTTAGATTAGCTGGAAAGGCTGTATAAGAAATTGGAATGATTCACTAAGCGTCATTCAATGCTAATCCTGCAAGGGGGGGGGGGGATGCTCAAACATCTCTGTATTCTTGGTGCTTGGGGGGACAATAGCAAGAGGGCTTCTAGTGTCCTGGCCCCAGAGGGACCTCCTGATGGCACCTGGGGTTGTTGGCCACTGTGTGACACAGTGTTGGACTGGATGGGCCATTGGCCTGATCCAACATGGCTTCTCTTATGTTCTTATGTGACACAGAGTGTTGGACTGGATGGGCCATTGGCCTGATCCAACATGGCTCCTCTTATGTTCTTCTGTGACACAGAGTGTTGGACTGGATGGGCCATTGGCCTGATCCAACATGGCTTCTCTTATGTTCTTATGTGACACAGAGTGTTGGACTGGATGGGCCATTGGCCTGATCCAACATGGCTCCTCTTATGTTCTTATGTGACACAGAGTGTTGGACTGGATGGGCCATTGGCCTGATCCAACATGGCCTCTCTTATGTACATACCCCAAAATCGTTTGTACTGTCCTGAAAAGGCTTCAGTGTTGATTCTGCTGTGCTTATCACACCGCCTCTGGTTAAAGCTCATTATAAGAAACAAAATACACCATTACCTTCCTGCCTACCTATCGAAAAGACATAAAGCTGCCTTATACTGAATCAGACCCTTGGTCCATCCAAGCCAATATTATCTCTTCAGACTGGCAGAGGCTCTCCAGGATCTTCGGCAGAGGAATTTCCCATTACCTACTACCTGACCCTTCTAGCACATTTACGAAAGCACATTCAACCTGAGCTGGAGGCGTTGCACTGGGTTATGGCCTTTAAAGCCCTATATGGCCTGGGACCTGTCTCTCCCCACATGAGCCTCAGAGAGCACCAAGATCAAGCTCACAAAACCTCTTGATCCCCAGGCCAAAGGATGCTCTGCTGTTCACCACCAGGGCAAGAGCCTTTTCGGTGGTAGCCCCTACCCTCTGAAATTCTCTCCCTGAAAACCTCAGGGCCCTGCGGGGCTTGCCACAATTCCACAGGGCCTGCAAGACAGAACTGTTCAAAACAGGCCTTTAACGTCTAACGGAGGGGTCCAGTGCTTCACCACCCCGCAGCATTAATATCTTAACCCGACCCAAGCACTCGATAACCTCCAATAACATCACAGTAACAGCGCTAACCAAGAAGCAATAACAATGCCATCTAGGGATTAAAATTGTATACGTTTGAAACGTCTTAGTAACTTACTGTGATTTGATTGTAACAGTCAATTTTATGTTGTTTTAACTGCTGTGAGCCGCCCTGAGCCATCAGGGGAGGGTGGGATACAAATAAGGTAGGTAGATTAGATTGGGGATAGAGAGACAGAGACAGACAGACAGACAGACAGAGACACAGAGAGATAGACAGACAGACAGAGACACAGAGAGAGAGAGAGAGACAGGGGAGACAGATAGACAGAGAGAGAGACAGACAGACAGACGGACAGAGAGACAGAAGGAGATGCCATGGATTGAACCCAGGACCTTCTGCATGCCAAGCAGACGCTCTGCCACCAAGCCATGGCCTCTCTCTGTTTAAACCTCCCACTCAACTGTCAGAGCACTGTGCAGGGAAGGGGACATGGCTCAGTGGCAGAGCATCTGCTTGGCACACAGAAGGTCATGGGTTCAATCCCTGGCATCTCCTGCTAGAAGGATCAGATAGTAAGTGACAGGAAATTCCTCTGCCGGAGACCCTGGAGAGCAGCTGCCGGTCTGAGCAGACAATAGAACAGGTTGCTTACCTGTAACTGATGATCTTCGAGTGGTCATCTGTGCAGTCACACTGATGGGATATAGGCGCCTGCGCCGATCTCGATCGGTATTCTTGAAAGCTGCGGATTTCCGCGCCCCAGGCCCAGTGCGCATGCGCAGAAGCCCCACTGCGCATGCCCACAGGGACCGGAGCGGACATCCCGCCAGTTCCTTCTGACCGCTGCGTAAGCCCTTAGAGATGGACCGGCAGCGGAGGGGAAGGAGGGCGGGTAGTGTGACTGCACAGATGACCACTCGAAGATCATCAGTTACAGGTAAGCAACCTGTTCATCTTCTTCGTGGTCTCTGTGCATCACACTGATGGGAGATTAGCAAGCAGAGTCCTACCTGGAGGAGGGTGCAACGGTCCATCATCGAGAAGCCTCTTGGAGCACCGCACGGCCCACTGATGAGCGTCTACGCCAGTCCAAGTCCAACGCATAATGGTTTACAAACGTATGCGGGGAGGACCAAGTGGCCGCATCACAAATGTCCTTCAGTGGGATTCCTCTCATAAAGGCTGCCGACGTCGCTAGGGCTCTAGTGGAATGAGCTCTAATCTGTCTTGGCAGGGGCCTCTTGTTTAACAAGTAGCATAATTTTATCGTCTCAGTTATCCATTTGGAGATCCGCTGTGACGATACTCTTACACCTTGAGATGTTGTGGAATATGAGACAAAAAGTCTAGTGTCCTTACGTCCAGGCCTCACTCTATGTAAGTAGAACGAGAGTGCCCTCTTTACATCTAGAGTGTGAAGTTTCCTGTCTCCGTCTGAACTTGGGTTTGGAAAGTACACGGGTAAGCATATTTCTGCATTCAGGTGAAAGGCAGATGTCACTTTCGGAAGGAAGGTTACATCCGGGCGCAGCCTCACTCCTTCCGCGCTGAATTTCAGGTATGGGTCATCGCAGCGCAACGCTGCCAGTTCACCGACCCTGCGGGCTGAGGTAACAGCCACTAGAAAGGCTGTTTTCCAAGACAGTAATTGCAAGGAACATGTCGCCATTGGTTCGAAGGGTTTTCCCGTTAACGCCTGCAACACTGCTGGGAGGTCCCAGGCCGGGGCTGGGTTACGTACCGTAGGGTACAATCTTGCTAAGCCCTTTAAGAACCGTTTAGTATCAGGGTGAGAAAATACCGAATGGCCTCCCAATTGTTCATGGTTAGCCGATATAGCTGCCAGGTATACCCTCACCGATGACACCGTTAGTCCCTTGTCCATTAGTGAAAGCAAAAAGTCTAATATTAGTGGCAGGCCTGCCGTCCTAGGTTCTTTATTAGCCTTGTTAACAAATTGGGCAAACCTTGTCCATTTATACTGATACGATTTTCTCGTGGATAACTTTCTACTATTCAGCATGACGTCAAGGGCTCTGTCCGACAATCTCGTCACACCAGCCGCCAAGCTGTGAGTTTCAGGTGGGGTACATCGTGGTGGATCACCCTGCCGTCGTGAGATAGTAGAAGGTCTGTGCTCACTGGAAATTGGTGGAACCTCCCGTGAGACAGCCGCAGTATCGGGGAGAACCATTGTTGTCTGGGCCACCATGGTGTGATGAGAATCCCCTTGGGGCGTTCCAAATGAATCTTGTGAACCACCCTCGTGATCAGTGGGATCGGTGGGAAGAGGTACACGTGCCGGCGGGACCATGGGATCAGTAACCCGTCTCCCAACGATAGGGGGTCCGCACCCCCTCTGCAGCAAAATTTTTCGCATTTTGAGGTGCTGCGTGTGGCAAATACGTCCACTTCCGGTGTGCCCCATTTCTGGAACACCGGACGAAGGAACTCCCAATTGAGCTCCCATTCGTGGAGAGAGGCCCCCCCTCGACTGAGGTAATCCGCACAGGCGTTCAGATTGCCTGGCAGATGTGTGGCTACTAGAGTTGTGTCCAATTCTCTGCAGATTTCCCAAATCCTTAGGGCTAGAAAGCACAGTTTCCTTGAAACCGTGCCGCCTTGTCTGTTCACATAAGAGAGGGCAGTGGTGTTGTCTGTCAAGATCGCTACCGTTCTCCCCGTAATCTGATGTTTGAAGGAGAGGACGGCATGATGTATGGCCAGCAGCTCCAGGAAGTTGATGTGGTAACGCAGAAGATCCTGAGGCCATTTGCCCCCCACACACATATCGTTCGCGTGTGCACCCCAGCCCCACAGGGATGCATCCGTGGTTATAGTCAGCGTGGGAGTCTGCCTGTGGAACGGGGCTCCCTGGAGGAGGTTCTGTCTCTCCTGCCACCAGGGCAGGGTCCAGAGCACCGACGGTGGGACCGTCAGTTGGCGTGAAGGGGGGTCTGTTTGGCAGTTGAACACACGTAGGAACCACAGCTGCAGTGTCCTCATGTGGAATCTGGTGAATCTCAGTACTGCCGTGGTCGCTGCCATCAAGCCCAGGAGGCGTTGAATTTGGAACGCCGTGACGGTAGGGTTGGTCAGGAACACCTGTATTAGAGATATAATGTCTTCCGCCCTTTGTGTCGGCAGGAAAGCCCTGCAGGCTTTTGAGTCCAATATGGCCCCTATGAATTGCACCCTCTGGGAGGGCTGCAACGCCGATTTCTTTAGGTTGACCTGTAGGCCTAATTTTTGCAGAAGGGCTAAGGTGACTTGCACGTGCCGTGCTAAAAGTATTTCCGAACTTGCTACCAGCAGCCAGTCGTCTATATAGGGAAAGACAGTGATCCCCTGTAGACGCAGATGAGCAGCCACCACCACCATGATCTTTGTAAAAACTCTCGGTGCAGTAGAGAGGCCAAAGGGCAAAGCTTTGTATTGGTAGTGGGAGTCTCCAATTGTGAATCTGAGAAACTTTCTGTGGCCCTGGTGTATGGTCACATGGAAGTAGGCATCTTGCAGGTCTAGTGTGGCCATCCAATCCCCTTGGTTCAGTAGGGGTAGGATGTTCTGTAGGGAGACCATTCTGAATTTGTGGTTTTGTATGAAATTGTTTAGTCCTCGTAAGTCCATAATGGGTCGAAGGCCTCCATCCTTTTTGGGGATGGTGAAATAACGGGAGTAAAACCCTCGCCCCTCTTGGTTGGTTGGCACCTTCTCTATTGCATCTTTTTGGAGAAGCGATTGGACCTCTTCCTGTAGAGTGACAGATGCCCTGGTGTGAATGACAGTGGGAACTGTGGGGTTTTCTCTGAATTCTATTTGATAACCCTCGCGGATTATCGACAGAACCCATTTGTCCGTAGTGATTGTGCCCCATGCCGGAGAGTATGGGAAAAGTCTGGTATGGTGTGAGTCCGAAAGGTAGGGGGCCAAACAGGGGGAAGGGCAGTCAAAGACCCTGTTTGGACGGTCTATTCCCCTTTTGTCTGGATGGCTGTGACGAATTAGGTGAGTACTTCGTTTTCGGGTTGTACGGCGGCTTGGAGTAGGTTGAGGAACCTTTGGGCCTCCATTGTTGATCGGTGGGTTGCTTGGAGAATGGCTTCTTACTCCAAGGTTTGTTCCAGGAGCGTTTCCCCTGGGTTCTAGATGACATGGGGACCCCTAAATTGCGAGATGTTTTGATGCTTTTGTCCATCTCTTGCAATATGGTGTCTGTGGTGGAGCTGAATAGCCCACTTCCGTCAAAGGGAAGATCTTCGATGCAGGATTGTGTATCCGGCTGGAGTGCCGTCGACCTCAACCAAGAGTGGCGTCTTAAGGTGATAGCTGAGGTGAGTGTTTTTGCTGAGACGTCACCTGCATGTTTAGCCGAATTAATTTGCTGCTTAGCTAGTGCTAAGCCTTCCCTTTGAATTTTCTTGAGTGCCTGTTTGGCTTGTTCTGACAGGTCCGGAAGTGTTGATAACTGATCCCATAGGGCGTATTGGTAGCGGCCCATGCACGCGCCATAATTTGCCACCTTTATTCCCAGCGAGCCTGCCGTATAAATTTTTCTGCCTAAATTGTCCAACTTCTTTCCCTCCTTGTCTGGAGGAGAAGCATGTGTCTTTCTGGCCTTTGACGAGGACGCCACCACCACCGAGTTTGGCTTCGGGTGGGTAAACAAAAACTCGGCTGTAGATTCCTGGACTCGATACATGTGGTCGAGTCTTCGGGAGCCTATTGGTGTTGAGGCTGGCTTGTCCCACGATGCTTTTGTCGTGTGTAGCATCACCGTAGTAAGCGGTAAAGCTATGGCCGTCGAGGTATCCAATTGCACGACATCGAACACGTTATCGGTAACCACCGGCTTGGGTTGGACCGTCGGTAGCGATAGAGTGTGTGCCATCCTTTTAATTAAATCTCCATATGATTTTAAGTCCTCTGATGGAGATATGGGCAACTCATCGCCTACCTTGCTGGATGGAGCTGGCTCTTCCGGCGAAGAAATTTCCTCTCGGGGAGAGTCTTCCCCGGATGTTGGGGAGCCTTCTCTGGATCCTGAGTGCTCCGAGGAATGCTTGGGTGTTTCTTGGGCCCTCGGTGACTCGGGAGTCTTCCGCTCGGGGCTCCGAGATCGTGGGGTAGTTTTCGGCTCTTTCGGTGGCGTTGTGTCCGGTGGTTTCGACACCGACGCCGACGGTGTGTGTCGAGGTCGGTATGACGTTCGGGATCTGACAGATGCTTCCGATTGTTGGTCCCAATCCAGATGTCTGGGAGGGAACCAGGGGAACATAGAAGGCATGGGGCAGGACCCGTAGAGGTACTGCCACTGTCTTTGATCCCATGACATTGTAGGTGGTTTCGGTGGAGAACGATCCCTGTTGCGAGATCTCTCTTCTGAATCTCTGGAGCGATGCCGATACCGGGGAGCGTGTCGAGGGCTTCTTGAACGGTCGCGCCCGCGGTCCTCCCTCGGCGAGGTAGATCGATCTTCCTTGGGGTGCTGGGTTTGCCGATGATCGGGGCTGACTGATGGTTCCCTGATCGGCGTTCGGGGTTGAGCGGTGTCCTCCACTGTGTGTATCTCCAGTGGGCTGCTCTCCGCTCCCGATCTCTGGGATAGCTCTAAGTCGCGATCCGAGTCGGATGAAATGGCGATCTGCGTCGACATCGATGCCAACACCGGGGGGCTTAACCGGCGGCGTGGGGAAGCGAACAGCTTCAGTGGCGGTACTCTCGCCGTCGATCCCGATGGTGACGTCGGTAGCGAAGTCGCGGACGATCGATGTTTGTCCGATTTTTTCTTTTTCTTCGCTTCCGGCTGCAGTCCCTTCTCCTCCCTTGGCCGTTTTGCAGGAGTGGAGGAGGCGGACTTTAGTGCCGAGCCCGATTTTGTGGGGCGTTCGGCGTCGGAGGTGCTCTTGTCGGCGCCGAGCGACTCCGATGTCGACGGGGTGTGCGTCGCTGCCGACGTTCGTTTAGGCGACAGTGCTTTCTCCATCAGTGCCGCTGCTAAACGACCCGCGCGGTTCTTTTTCGTCTGGCGGGAAAATTTTGCGCAGTGGACACACGCGTCGGGGATATGCGTTTCTCCCAAGCAAAAAAGGCAAAGAAGGTGTCCGTCTGTGGGGGAGATCTTGCTACCGCAGTTCTTACACCTTTTGAAAAATCCCCACCGTTTTTCCATACGGGGGGGGGGGGGTGAGGGAAAGGCGGGAAAAAGGGGGAAAACTGAGGAAAAAGTTTCGGAAAAGTCTTTCGCCTTCTCCCTCCCTAGTCTTTAAAAAGACTGTTGTGTGGTCTATGCCAAGTAAAGTTCTATAACGTTCAAAATCCAACAACTAGCAACTTCCAAGAAAAGGATTTCTACCGACCGTGCGAGAGATCGACCGATCCAAGCGGCGGTCAGAAGAGAACTGGCGGGATGTCCGCTCCGGTCCCTGTGGGCATGCGCAGTGGGGCTTCTGCGCATGCGCACTGGGCCTGGGGCGCGGAAATCCGCAGCTTTCAAGAATACCGATCGAGATCGGCGCAGGCGCCTATATCCCATCAGTGTGATGCACAGAGACCACGAAGAAGATCTAACCTTGATAGAGCAAAGGTCTGCTACAGTATACGGCGGCTCCTCGTGTTCATGTAAAACCAGATCTTCCCTCTTACACCACAGCCTAACATAATATTTAGACGTTCACTGCTATGTTACACCACTCGCGGGTACCAGCAAGCACTCACAGCAGGCTCGTAACTTAAGTAAACTTGGACGACGCCACCGGCGGCACTTCCAAGTATCTCAGCCTCTTAACATTCTTTTCTCCTCCGACATACTGGCTTAAGTGGCCCATCGAGCGACTTGATGCTCCAACCCACCTACAGGAGGCTGCAGCCTGCAGAGAGGTTCCCAGCCCCAGATTCTCAAGCGGAAAGTCATTTTCCCCGCCTCTCACCGAAGCACAGCTGGAAGAAGCTGAGAGCCAGCAAGGAAGGACCAAACGCATCCCAGAAGCAAACGGAAAAAGCTCCAAGAAGGACAGATGTTGCCAGACTCCCCCTCCCCGCACAGCGATCATGACCCTTGTGGCCCTGGCCCAATGGAGCAATTTGTGGGCCAGTCGCCAAACAGTCTTGTGAAGTTCTCTCTTGCCAAGGGTGCGGGAAGCAAGTTGGGGAGAGGCAATTGGCTATAAAGGACATCTGGGTCATTAACCAGAGGAGACTTCTTCGATGATCCCACGCAGAGGAAGAGAATATTATTCCACATGCAAAGACAGGAGGGGAAGGCGAAAAACCAGACGACTTCTGCATACACACAAGATTTTAAAAGAAAAATTGCCCTTCCAGCTGCGGCGGCCTCTGGTCTGTGTGTGATGACGGCCACTGGGTTAGATATCTTTTCCTAAGACTAATGTAGGGAGGACTGGTCCATCAACAGCTGTCAGACTAGAGAGCAAAGCGGAACAGCTGGCCGGCCACTGTGCAAACAGAATGCTGGACCAGAGAGGTCTTTTGGTCTCACCCAGCATGGTGCTAACATCCATCTCCAGAGGCAACGTGCTTCTGAATATTTGCTGCTAGGGAGCCAATAACAGAGAGCCATCGGGTTGCTAGACTAGATGGATCCTTGGTCTGATCTGTTTGTGTCTGTATGGTGTCCCCAGGGAAGGGGGCGTGGCTCAGTGGTAGAGCATCTGCTTTGCACGCCAAAGGTCCCAAATTCAATCCTTGGCATCTCTAGTTAAAAGACCAGGCAGGAGGTGATAGGAAAGACCTCAGCTTGAGACCCTGGGGAGCCGGTGCCTGTCTGAGCAGACGGTACTGACCTTGATGGACCGAGGGTCTGACGCAGTAGAAGGCATCATCACGAGAACTGGACCCATCAGACAGAACCACTGCTAGAAGCCGCAACCACCTACTTATCTTTGTCTACCTGTGGAGGAAGTTGCAAGCCAAAGCAGGCCAGGTTGAAAACCAACTGCTATTTGCAAGACATTCTCAAGAAAGCCTAAGAGATTTCCAACTATCTGAGAATTAAAGGAACAGCCATAGATCAGGGGTGTAAGCATAAGCTTCATATGCAAGGGGGCTCAGGTTCAATGAACACACACACATGGAGGGAGGGAGGGGGGAGAGAGAGACAGAGACAGAGAAACAGAGACAGAGACAGCCAGCCAGAGACAGCCAGCCAGAGAGAGAGAGCTGGCAGCTGTAGAGGCCTCAAGTAACAGGTACTGGGAAGAATCTTTCTCCACCTAAGACCCTGGACAGCCCTCACCAGTCAGACTAGGCAATACCGAGCTAGGCAAATCAGCATCTTATGATAACTACGTTAGCACTTGCAGGTCAACAAAAGCGCCAAGCAACCTGCCTATAGTCATAGAATCATAGAGTTGGAAGGGACCTCCAGGGTCATCTAGTCCAACGCCCTGCACAATGCAGGAAATTCACAATTACATCTCTCCTCTCCCCCCCCCCCCACATCCCCAGTAATCACCACTCCATGCCCAGAACATGGCAAAAACGGCAGGATCCCTGGCCAAACTGGCCCGGAGAAAAATTGTTGACTGATTCCGTCGACAAGTAAGGAAGGGGCACAAGAACTAAGCACTGAGGCAACCCTTCCTTCCTGCCCTCCATCCCCTGATGTGCCTAATTCACAGAATCAGCATTGCTGTCAGATGGACATCTGGCCTCTGCTTAAAAACCTCCAAGGAAGGAGAGCCCACCACCTCCCCAGGAAGCCTGTGCCACTGAGGAACGGCTCTGCCAGGAAGCTCTTCTTAATGTTGAGCCGGAAACTCTTTTAATTTCAACCTGTTGGTCTGACTTTTAGTCATCCATCATCAGCTAAGACCATGAGTGCCATGAACATCGACTTCATCCCTGTGCCGATACAGAGGATGGGACAGCAGCCTTACAGGAGGAAGCAAAGACTCACTGGGATTCCCGAACGCACCCATACAGGTGGGGAGGATCCCAAAAGCAGCCCCGTGATCCAGAATGCACAATTCCATCCCTGAGTGACCAGGAAAAGTGCAGGACTGAATAACATGATGGCTAATATGAACCAGTCAAGCCACACACCCTTGGCTGTCCAAAGGTCTCCTACCCCTGCAACCAACTCTGCCCTTTCACCCCTACTGTTCCTTCGGCTCAGACCTGTCCCCCAGAACACTTGCCTGATGCCCCCCCCCAAAAAAACTCTGTTTGCTTCCAATCCCTCCTCCTTTTCAGTACATGCCACGGAAACAACTTCTACCAAAACAAAGCTTAAGGTAAGCATTCCCAACTTTTTCAAGCTTGTGGGCACCTTTGGAATTCTGACACAGCACAGCCGCAAAATGGTTGCTGTGGAAGGCAAAGCCAGTCACAAAATGGCTGCCACAGCTTGCCTTCAGTCTCACAGTGAAGATCCTTGCGCTGTGGTGGCGGCTTTGGCCAAAACAATGTCTTTTAAAATCTGCAAAGCCAATCAAATCGTCAATGACCAATCAGAAGCCCTGCTTGGCAAAAACCCTGGCATTTTCTAAAAACGCTTGGGGGTGCTAGAAAAACCATCCGTGGAACCTTGTTGGGTGTAACTGGGACTGATGTAGAGTCTACCCTGTGTTATCACCACCCCCACCTCCCTTTTTCAGTTGCACTGTCTTACATTTTAGACTGTAAGCACCTCAGGGCAGAGCCCCTTCCCCCTTGTATTTTCCAAAGCACCAGGCGTACCGATGGCATTGAATCAACCACGGGAGGTTACCCAGCGGGTGGAAGGAATGCGTGAGCTCTGCTGAGCGTCTGCAGTCTGATTACGGCCAGTGCATCAGGGTGGTGTTTACTGAAAGCGACACTCCTGCTGGGGAGAACTGACCAAAAACCAAACCTTAATGGTTTTTATTAGTTTCCTGAACGGGCAATTCACCTGTAGGGAACTTTGCGCTTGGCTAACAGCGTGTGAGAAACCACAGAAGGAGCAGAGAGGAAGGATGGCAGAGACGAGAAGGGCTACCTGAGCTCGGCTGATGCAGGAGGAATACAGAGCCTTGAAATCTTTGGAAAGTCAAGGCACGCTTCAGTGCCCTCCACTGAGGCTCTGCTTGGGTTGTCTGTAATTACAGGCAAACATTGCATCCCCCACCCCATCCCAAAAAGAAAAAAGTCAGCCTCTTCAGGCTTTCCGCTTTCGCCTCTTCTTTAAAAAGAAAGAAAATCCAACAAGTTCCCAGTCCCGGAGGCTATACATTTATTCAAGTCTCAGATTCAGCAGGAGCTCACAGGAGGAGCACAGCTCCTGAACCTTTCTGAGGGTTCCCCCTCTTCCTCCCCATCTACCTGGTCCATTGAGTAGTAGGTGCAGCTGCATAACAATCCCCGGATTAGGAGAGCAGGCAACCAGCTAGCCACCAGGGGCTTTGCCACGCCCCCAGCAGCCCTTATTAAACCCCTGGAGAAGCGCATACCAGCCTTTCCGCACTTATGTGATTTTGGGGGGCGAAGGGCTTGCTGGCCTTGTGACTGGGGGGGGCGGGGGGGGGCTTCGATCTCTAGACACCCCAAGCATATTGGACAATTCCGCAGGGCCTGTAAGACAGTCCTCTTCCGGTTGGCCTATAACTGACCGGCACCAAAATTACCAAAATACTGAAGGAAGTTACAGATAGCACACTGTTGGATTGATGTACTTATTTTAATGTTTTTTTAATGTTTTTTAATGTCTTAATTATGTAAACTGTTTTGTATTTAAAATTCGAATTTCATTGTTAGAACCTCTGTGTTGTGAGCCGCCCTGAGCCCGCTTCGGTGGGGTAGGGCGGGATATAAATCAAATCAAATAAATAAAAAAACAGGGCTTGCTCACTGGGGCTCTCCTTTCTTGCATCAGGTTGCTTTTGGCTGGTGGGGGGGGGGCAGCATACGCTAATGAGTTCTGCTAACCAGCTCCACCACCTATTTTTCTACAAAACCACCCCTGCATTTATTTATTCAGGCCTCATTTTGGGCAGGAGCTCCCGGGAGCAGAGCTCCGGAACCTCTAAATTTTATTGCGCTCTTCCTTTCTTACTCCCCCCCCCTCCCATACTTGCTTCTGGGCTCCACTGTTCAAACCCCCCTGCGAGATTTTTGCTGAACTCTTAAGATCTGACAAACTTTCTCATATTTTCCTCCACAAAAAAAAAAAATGGGGAAGTAACTGAAACATAAAGCAGGCAGGTGGCACTCTTCATCGCCCCTGTGGCCACATAGGAGAAAGTAATTTAAAAAGTATGAGGGGAGCAAGGTTTTATTAGGACAATTATAATTCAAGAAGCACTATAAGGTAGATGCTGAGCTGATAGAATTGAGTACACCTTCTGGTGATGTCGGGGGAGTGTGGCATATGCGAACGCGTTGTGCTAATTACGTTGGGCTAATGAGCTCCAGCACCTCTTTTCCTACGAAATGACCCCCGTATTCATTTATTTACTTCATTTACGCCTCACCTTTCTCCTCCATGGGAACCCAAAGCGGCTGAGATTCTCCCCTCCTCCATTTTATCCTCGCAACAACCCTATGAGGCAGGCAAGTCAGGCTGAGAAGCTGTGACTGGCCCAAAGTCAGCGAGCTTCCGTGGCATGAGTGAGGATTCGAACCTGGGTCCCCCAGATCCTAGTCCGACACTGACCACTACACCACCCCGGCACATCAAGCAGGACAGGCACTGTGTATGTGTGCAAAGTGGTGTAAAGTCACAGCCAATGTATGGCGAGAGGCATTCAGAGTTGCCTGCCTCTGCACAGCGACCCTGACCTTCCTTGGTGGTCTCCCATCCAAGTGCTAACCAGAGCTGCCCCCGCTTAGCTTCCCAGATCTGATGAGCTTGGGCTAGCCTGGGTTGACCTAGTCACGGCACCCCATACAGTACGCCTGGCAAAAGAGCCAGTGCTCTTTGGCCCCAGAGGAAGTATTGCACTCTCTCTCGTTCCCTCTCTCTCAAGGATGCCGCTGGATTCAAACTTTGTTCTCTCTCAATCCAAAGAAACGAAATCCTGTTCAGCTTCCTCTGGCAATTCCCGCCACCGCTGGTGCGGCAGGCAACAGGACGCATCTCTCCAAAGTACAAAGTGTGCCTCCAGATTCCACTCGGACCCCCCAACAACAAAAAAGCCCTGTCCCTTAAATCACCAACTTTGGGGGGAAATACTCTGCTCCGTCTATTGTTCCCCAAAGCAAAAAAAAAAGAAAAAAGCCTGGCTCTGTTAACTCATCCACCAACAAGACACCCACCCCCCTTCTCAAGTTTCAGCCGAGAGCGGTCCCAGCGGGAGGAACTAGTCCTTTACTACCATTTCCCAGCTGCCGGTCAACTTTCTCACCCTCCTGAGGCCCGAGTGGAATGGATGCGGGCTCCTCAGCGCCAGAACAACACCCCCCCCCCATCCCATCAACAACAACACCCCTCCCACCCCCATTTCAAGCGACGAGGCCTTCGTTCCTCCGCTTTGCAGGCGCCACAAAAGACAGAGGAAGGATTAAGAGGAGGGGACCTGTTTTCCAGCAACCCCCATGCTCTGCAAAAGAGCCCGGATCCTGGGAAATAAGCGGACCTCGGATTCACCGACCGCTCACCCCGTGCCAGCGATTTCCTTGCTATGAGCTACCCCTCCGGGAGCTTCTTACAAGCTCTTTAAAGGACTCTGAAAAGGGGAATTTGGCATGGGCCGGCCGAGAATGGACAAAACCTCTTGGTATTTAAGAGCGCTTCTGTGGAGAAGAAAGGAGGACAGGGAGGAAGAAAGGAAAGAGCAGGCAGGAAGAGGGCAAATAAATGGAAAAGCACACACAGGACCAGTCACGAGAGAACGGGATGGGCGTAACAGATAGGATGTCGCGGCCTTACATCAGAGAGACCCAGGTTGAATTCTTTGATTAGCCACTGGCTGACCGCAGTCCAATCTCTCAGGTTAAATTACGGCCCGAAATCCTTACAAAGATCAGAGAAAGGGTATCGTAAATGCTGTTTCAAATCCTTTGGAGGAATGATGGATATTTAAAAAAACAAAACAAAAACGATGACAAAGAGGAGGACCAATTCCGCACTAGAGCTTTAATCCTGGTTTAACTCTGTCCCCAAACTGACTTTCTACACTAGAATCATAGAATAAGAGAAACCAACTTTATGATTCTATGGTTTTAGTGTAGAAAGTCAATTTGGGGACAGAGTTAAACCAGGATTAAAGCTCTAGCGCGAAATTGGTCTAGGTCAGGGGTGGCCAATGGTAGCTCTCCAGATGTTTTTTTTTTTGCCTACAACTCCCATCAGCCCCAGCCAGCATGGCTAATGCCTGGGGATGATGGGAGTTGTAGGCAAAAAAACATCTGGAGAGCTACCGTTGGCCACCCCGGTCTAGGTCTTCCGTGTAGGTGCAGCAATGGTCTCCTAAGTGCTGTTGGGCTCGGAAGTTGTGCCACCACAATATTACACAATATAGACACAATACACCACAAGAATAAAGATAAATCCTAAAATAGTTGCATTTTATACTAATGGTTAACATACGAACACCAGTGAAGAAAGCGGCCGTTTTCCCACTGAGCTTACCTCAGAGCGACGTCCCTCTTCACCCCGCAGTGTCTGCGCGGATTTCCCACCAACTGCTCCGAGGAAGCAGGAAATCCCCGACCTTTTGCGTCGCAAATGTAAACCACCAAAAAACAGTCTACATTTGCGACGCAAAAGCCGCGGGACTTTGCGGCTCTTCCGGGTTCTGCAGAGCAGTTGGTGCGAAATCCGCGCAGACGCTGCGCAGTGAAGAGGGACGTCGCTCCGGAGTAAGGTCAGTGGGAAAACGCCCAGCGTTTTCCTCCAGGGGCAAGGCAGGGGATGAAGAGGGCACAGTCGAAAGTCAGGAGATGGGGCTGGAGGTGAACACACTTCATTTATACCCCCTGCCTTTCTCCACAATGGGGGGGCCACAGCAGCTCACACCAGTCCCATGTCCTCTGTTTTCTCCTCACAACAACGCTGCGAAGAAGCTTAGGCTGAGAATGCGTCACTGGCCCAGGTCACCCTGGGCTTCCATGGTGAGCTTCCATGGCCAAGCAGGGATTCGAACTCGGGCCCAGCATACTGGGTCTCGAAGACTTTGGGGAAACATTAAAGTTGTTTTACCATAACTAACATCAGAGCTTTTTTTTTGAGCAGGAAGTGGAGAGAGGGAAAGAGAGAGGAAAACATCAGGGGGTGTGGCCTAACATACAAATGAGTTCCTGCTAGGCTTTTTCTACAAAAAGCCCTGGCTAATATACTGCCTATGTTGAGCTTAATCCCTGCAAAAAGAGGAGGAGGAGGAGAATTGGATTTATACCCCACCCTTCACTCGGAGTCTCAGAGCACCTTCCAATCTCCTTCGCTTCCTCTCCCCAGAACAGACACCCTGTGAGGGAGGTGGGCCTGAGAGAGCTCTCACAGAACTGCTCTTGAGAGAACAGCTCTGAGAGAACTGTGGTTGATTCAAGATCACCCAGCTGGCTGCATGTGGAGGAGCGGGGAATCAAACCTGATTCTTACAGATTAGAGTCTGCGTATTTAATCAATACACGAAACTTGCTGTGGCCCCAATTCATTTTGCTTCCCCTCCACAACAGCTTTTTTGAAGTATAAACTGCATACTGGAAGATTAAAGGTCGTACAGGCAGTTTCATTTGACTTCAAGACGGCAGCTACAATGAGGCCTTTTTTGCATCTGTATAAAAAGAAAGAAAACGATCCTTTTTTGCTTCAGAAGTACAGTTTTTATTTAATTGCAATTTTCCAAAAAAAGCTTTAATTTAAAAATTGATTAAATCTCAGATGCAGGTTTTAAAAAATGGATTAAGTGCTAGGTGTAGATTTAAAATCGAGCAAACTCATCACATAAATCAATTCAAAATTATTTAAAAACTGGGCGATCGCCCCGCACAGAATTCCTCTTCGGGTTTAGCTGTCCAAGTAAGATGCCGTGGCCTGTCCAGACAGATGTTACGTGGAATTATCTTTAAAAACAAAAATGGGAGAAGGAAGGTTTAAACAGGAAGAAAAAACCAAAGGTGGGATGAGACGTCACCTGGGTCTTGCTGGAATCGGCTCCACTGTACCTTGATTTTTTTCTCTCTCTCTCCCCCAAGCGCTGATGTCATCTACAAACCTACACAAAAGGTGGGCCCAGCCACTGAGGCAAGACCAGGCAATATTCTTTAGGTAACAGATTTTAGGATATCATTTAAAAGGACCCCAAGCAGTCAATCATTTGGTTTACGATTGTGTGCCATTTGGATGCAGGTACCCAAAAGTTTCTGATTGTTCTATTTAAAAGGAAGTGGAGAGAGGGAAAGAGAGAGGGGAAAAAAACAGTGATTGAGGGCTGAAGAATGCACCCGATCCCACGCAGTAGTAAAAGTAATAAAGCCCCACAATACAGGTGTCTGTCCATGGCACAACCCAGACAGTGGTGCAAAAGAAACAGATCGTGTAATACATTGTTGAAGATGATGCAGTTGGCATAACGAAGCACCTTTTCAAGACCACAGATGGAAAGTATGCAGATCTGCTTACTAAGAGGCTTAGTAAGGGCAGCAGACCTGGGAGAAGGGCACCGCTGCCAGTTCTCAGCAGGGGCACCGTGCCTGCAGCCTAGCACAGCATAGCACAGTCAGAGAGAGCACTGTTGAAGGTCATGAGAGGGCGGGGAGAATCAGATGTAAGCCATGTTGCACAGAACAGCAGCCCACCACACAACAGCTTCTGTGCAGGAACCGTCTCCCTGAATAGAGAGAATGCCAGAAGCAGCCTCTTGAAAGGAACATCATGATTCTTAGCCGCAGGTGCTGGCTTGCAAGGGTTTAGAACTCAGAGGCTTCCTTAAATTCACCAAAGGTATCAAATCCCCCACCCCTACATACACGCACAACTGCACTAATGCAAACAGCCCTTCTCCCTGAGCACCCACGTGGACGTAACATGCGACAACCAAATTAATTTTGCTTCTTCAAGAGATGCATCCACAATAAAGGGGTATATCTGATGCCAACGACTTTCACATTACAGTTCCATGCCAAATGTATACTCATAAAAAGCTCCTGCCAGTCCAGAAGCAACAAGGACCGATTTCCCACTAGCCTCTCAAAACCAGTTCCTGTTTGCCTCGTGAAAAAGGCAAAGCGAGTTGCAGCCCCGGGGCAGAGAGTGTGAAATCCGACGGAACCCCCCCCCCCCCCCCCGCAGAGAAGAGGAGCACGAGGGCGGCATAAGGCTAATGGGAAACCGATCAAGCTCTACGCAGGCAGCCTCCATCGGGGATGAGAAATTCTTCATCAGATGCAATCAGGATTTGCAAACGTAGAAATGATTTGCCTGCTCCCCAGAGAAGCAGCATCCCTGCATGAGTCGCCGTTCTGCCTAAATATCTTGAGAAGTGGCCTCCGTTAGGAGAGCGGATAACTCTGCCATGCTTCTGAAACCGGGTGGGTCTGATTTAACTCCAGGTGTACTATACTGGCCTGGTCCTCAAAGAAGGCTGCCTGTCATGCCTCTGCCCGAGTCACTGCTCTGGGTACCCCGCCTTTGAACCGCAAAGCAGACTCAGAGAAACAACTGCAGAACCGCGAGGCCAGAGGCACCTCTGCTGGGGAAATGAATTCTTAAGGAGTTCCCCTTTCTAAAATACGGAGGCTTTTCAGGTATTAACAGTGCCTTCAATTTCAGATTGGGGGCGGGAGCGGGGGGAGACCCTGGCCAATCAGCAGTAACATGCTCTGGCAATCCACATATGCGTAGACTTGCATGCTGTGGAACCCCGAGGACTGCAGAATTCTGCATATGCTCTGGTGCACAGAGCACAAAACCTTTCCAGAATCTTTAACAGTAAGTAGGGTGGCCAGGTTGGGAAATCCCTGGAGATTATGGGGTGGAACACAAAGCCATAGAATCTTCCCTCGAAGCAGGCCATTTTCTCCAGGGGAATTGATCTCTGTAGTCCGGAGGCCAGTAGTCATTCTGGGAAATCTCCAGGCGCCAACCTGGAGGGTGGCAACCCAAAACTGTTAAAGCTCTGGCAACCAGAGCCAGGGACGGATGGTTAGCCCTCTCTGCAAGGGTACCCTCCAGCACAGTACATTTAGGTATCCATGGCAACCATTCTTTTGGGGGGAGGAAGGAAAGGAGTTGAGAACTTTTGTGATGGAGCCGGATCTGAGACCAAGGAAGGGAGGAGAAGATGATGATGATATTGGATTTATATCCTGCCCTCCATTCCAAATTTCAGAGTCTCAGAGTGGCTCACAATCTCCTTTACCTTCCTCTTCCACAACAGTCACCCTGTGAGGTGGGTGGGGCTGAGAGAGCTCTCCCAGCAGCTGCCCTTTCAAGGACAACCTCTGCCAGAGCTATGGCCGCCTCAAGGCCATTCCAGCAGCTGCAAGTGGAGAAGTGGGAAATCAAACCCGGTTCTCCCAGATAAGAGTCCGCGCACTTAACCGCTACACCAAACTGGAGGGGTCATGGCTCAGAGGCACAGCATCTGCTTGGGAAGCAGAAGATCCCAGGTTCAATCCCCAGCATCTCCAGGTAAAAATGAACTTTTTTTTGTAGCAGGAACCCTGTGCAAATCAGGCCACACACATCCCTGACGTAGCCAATTCTTCAAAAGCTTACAGGGCTCTGATTCCAGGGCCTACTGTAAGCTCCAGGAGGATTGGCAATATCAGGGTGTGTGGCGTAATATGCAAAAGAGTTCCTGCTCCAAAAAAAAAAATAGCCCTGAATGAGGCAATAGGCGACATGAAAGACCTCTGCCTGTGACCCAAGAGAGCCATCATCAGTCTGAGTAGACCAGATGGACCATGATGAACAAAACCCTTCATTCAGTACAAGGCAGGGGTGGCCAAACTGTAGTTCGGGAGCCACATGTGGCTCTTTCACGCATACGATGTGGCTTTCAAAGCCCCCACTGCCCCATTGGCCAGCTTGGAGAACAGGCCTTTCTCTCTTTAAGTCGCCTCTCCAAGTCAAGCCAGCTGCCGGATTGGAGAATGCATTAAAAGTTAAAGTGGCTTTCTTTCCACCTCTCCCTCCCTCCATCTTTTCCTTCCTTACGGCTCTCAAACATCTGACGTTTACGATACATGCCTTTTATATTAAGCAAGTTTAACCAGCCCTGGTATAAGCCAACTTCATATGCACCCAACTTCCCACCTGCAGAACTCCCCCACACATCCCATCTGTGCCGTCTTGAGCACATGACAGCTGTTTCAGGAATTGCTCACAATAAGATCGATTCTCTCACCCCCCCACCCCCCCCCTGCCCTGCCTCTCGGGGTAGGGTTCAAGGTCCACATGACTAACAGAGCAAAAACGTAAGAGAGTCAATGGCAGCGGAAGAAGCGGAGATAAGGCTGCTCGGAGGAATGCACGGTCCCTCCCCCTGCCCCCCCCACCCATTCCCCCCACTTTTAATTAAATCTGCACTTCCTTCCACAAAGACGGGGAAGTTGGGAGAGAGTCAAGAGCGTGCGAGTCATCTTGAGCTGTACAACAAACACTGGAGCCTCTTTAATAACTGCAGTCACCTTTGGGGAGGAATTTGAAGGGCTCTTGCCAAAGGGAAATCGCTGAAGGGTTAGTCAAGTTTGCAGAGGGGGGGGGTGGTGATTTCAAATAAATGGACAAAGGGGGGGGGGAGATTAGATGGCAAGGGTCTAGATCTGAACTAAGAGCCAGACTGTAGATCCCAAATGTGCATATTCTCAGAATTTTGCTGAATTAAACTGAAGGCAATACTTGTTTTCTTTTAATTAAAATCATATTACATTTTTCACATAAGCATCGCAAATAATACAGGATATAATCGTGCCGATCCTCGTCTGTTATACCTCAAGGCAAAACCCTTCACTGTTATATGTGAAGAAGGGTTACTTTCAATGTTCCCTCTAAGCTGCAGAGTCTGGTGAGCAAAAATTCTACTTTGTGAGCTACTGGCATTAAAGTTGTGACTTACTGAAGAAGACGAAGAAGAAGAAGATATTGGATTTACATCCCACCCTCCACTCCGAAGAGTCTCAGAGAGGCTCACAATCTCCTTTACCTTCCTCCCCCACAACAGACACCCTGTGAGGTGGGTGGGGCTGGAGAGGGTTCTCACAGCAGCTGCCCTTTCAAGGATGACTCTGCCAGAGCTATGGCTGACTCAAGGCCATGCTAGCAGGTGCAAGTGCAGGAGTGGGGAATCAAACCCGGTTCTCCCAGATAAGAGAGCTATGGCTGACCCAAGGCCATGCTAGCAGGTGCAAGTGGAAGAGTGGGGAATCAAACCCGGTTCTCCCAGATAAGAGAGCTAAGGCTGACCCAAGGCCATTCAAGCAGGTGCAAGTGGAGGAGTGGGGAATCAAACCTGGTACTCCCAGATAAGAGTCCGCACACTTAGCCACTACACCAAACTAACTGGCATGAAAGTGGTGAGCTACTGCATAAACTATTGTGCTCTGGGGCCATTTTTTCCTGAGCTAAGACAACAATGTGTGCACTGGAGGCTAAAACTCTGCGAGCTGGCTCACGCTAACTCCGCTTAGAGGGAACACTGGTTACTTTACGGTGACCACTCTGCATCAGAGAAACGCACCTTTCAAGTCTCTGCAAGAGTTCCTGTTCTAAGTATACTTCTCAAAGGGGTAAAGGCAATCTCATAGCAAATAACTCCTGCAGAAGGACAACAGGCTGCTTTCTCCGAGATCAGCTATCAGAAACATTTTTATGGTCTCATCACACCTCATGATGCAGACAGGATTCTATCCAGCCCGAGGAGGAACAGTGGAGGGACTTGGGAATGCGCAGTCTGGAGAAGAGGAGACTGAGGGGGGACACGATGGCTCTCTTGAAGGATTTGAAGGGCTGTCGCTGAAGAGGAGGGCAGGGAGCCCTCTTGGCGGCAAAGAACAGAACTCCCAAGAATGAGTTTAAATTAAGAGCGGGAAGGAACTGGCTGGATATTAGGAAAAACTTTGCTACAATCAGAGTCATTCAACAGTAGAATCCGGTGCCTAGGGAGGTGGGGAGTTCCCCCCTGATCTGGACAAACACTTGTCAGGGATGCTCTAGGCTGATCCTGCATGGAGCAGGGGGTTGGACTAGATGGCCTCTACGGCCCCTTCCGACGCTGCGATTCCACGATTCCATGATTCTATACACTCCATCCCTCCAGCAGACACTAATCAGAAGGCAACCAAGCCAGAACAACAACTCAACAGAAACACAATGGGCAGCCTCCTCTGTGCACGGAAATTGGGCTCTTGATTGGCTGTACAGATTTTTAACAGTGTTGCTTTGGCAGCGGCTGCCGCCACAGCACCAGGATCCTCACTGCGTGACTGAAGGTGAGCCTCTTGTGGCTGGCTCCGCCTCCAGCGGCAGCCATTCCGTTGCTCCACCCACAGCCCTGTGTCAGAATTCCAAAAGCGTTTGGAGGCTCAAAAAGCTGGAGACCCCTGCCTTGCAACTACCCCACTTTTAAAATCCATAACGCAGCTTACATTTTTGCTTTTTTAAAAATCCTGCAAAATAAAAGTGAATTTTCGAAGCCATCCATCCAGCAGACATCAAACAATCCAAAGCAAGAGGGGGAGAGGGAACACAGATCGCAAGCTGGCAGAGCTAGCCAGCCCTTCAAAGGACTTGGCAAATGTTTGCTTCACCAGTTTCCCCGAAAGAAACAAGAGAGAGGGGAAGCTTGTTTGGTCTGTCCCACAGTGCAGGGCAAACACAGAACAGGCCTACTTCGCAGAACTTCTCTGCAGGCCCTCAGAGGCGCTAGCCATCTTCAAAGTACACCAGGATTCAACAGTACACCGAGGCTCACATAGGAACAGGGAAAATCTTAAGTAATCGAGGGTCCGAGTTGGCAGCTAGGCCAGAACAAGAGCCTTCTTCTAACCCAAGAAAAAGAAGAACCACCGCAGATTTATACCCCGCCCTTCTCTCTGAATCAGAGTCTCAGAGCGGCTTACAATCTCCTTTACCTTTCCTCCCACAACAGACACCCTCTGTGAGGTAGGTGGGGCTGAGAGAGCTCTGACAGAGGCTGCCCTTTCGAGGACAACTCTGCGAGAGCTATGGCTGACCCAAGGCTACTGCAGCAGCTGCAACTGGAGGAGTGGGGAATCAAATCCGGTTATCCCAGGTAAGAGTCCGCGCACTTAACCGCTACACAACCAACAAAACCAATATTGTTATGCCCCTGGATAGATCTATGGTGCGGCCCGTTTGGAGAACTGTGTACAGTTCTGGGCGCTGCGTCTCCAAAAGGACACGGCAGAGCTGGGAAAAGGACAAGCAACGAAGATGATGAGGGGTTGAAGCACCTTCCCCAGGAAGAAAGGCTGGGGCCTCTGGGACTTTTCAGTTCAGAAAAGGGACTACTAAGGGGGGGACATGGTAGAGGTTTATAAAATTAGGCATGGGGTGGAGAGTGGTGACAAAGCGAACTTTTCTCTCCTCTCCCAAAACACTAGAACTCAAAGGCATTCAATGAAGCTGAGGGCCAGGAGGTTCAGGACAGACAAAAGGAACATATGAAGCTGCCTTCTACTGAATCAGACCCTCGGTCCATGAAAGTCACTATTGTCTACTCAGACTGGCAGCGGTCTCAAGCTGAGCTTTTTCATGCCTATTTGGCCTGGACCCTTTTTTAGTGGAGATGCCAGGGACTGAACCTGGGACCTTCTGCTTACCCAAGCAGATGCTCTACCACTGAGCCGCCATCCCTCCCCAATGGAAATGCTACTTTACAGGGAGAGTGATTACAGTGTGGAATTCACTGGCGGAGGATGTCATGATGGTCATGGGAATAAACAGCTGTAAAAGAAATCAGATTCAAGGAGGAGAATGTGGGGACGCTCCACATTCAGAAGCACTGAGACTCTGAATCACAGAGCCAGGAAGCAACAGCAGAAGAAGACCTCAGCCGCCATGCCCTGTTGTTGGCCCTCCAGAGGAACTGGTTGGTCGTTGTGTTAGACAGGATGCTGGACGAGATGCACTATCAGTCTGCTCCATCAGGGCTCTTCTTAGGTTCTTAACAAAGGTCTGCAGGACAACAACGTTCCCTCTCTCCATGGATTCACTTCCTTAGGGACGAAGATACAGATAACAGGCTCCTCCGTTTCCACCCCGCTTGGCAAAAGCGAATGTTCTCTACTCATAAGAACATAAGAGAAGCCATGTTGGATCAGGCCAATGGCCCATCCAGTCCAACATCTGCGTCCCATAAGAATATAAGAGAAGCCATATTAGATCAGGCCAATGGCCCATCCAGTCCAACATCTGCGTCCCATAAGAACATAAGAGAAGCCATATTAGATCAGGCCAATGGCCCATCCAGTCCAACACTCTGCGTCACATAAGAACATCAGAGAAGCCAAGTTGGATCAGGCCAATGGCCCACCCAGTCCAACACTCTGTGACACCAAGAACATAAGAGAAGCCATGTTGGATCAGGCCAATGGCCCATCCAGTCCAACACTCTGTGACACATAAGAACATAAGAGAAGCCATGTTGGATCAGGCCAATGGCCCATCCAGTCCAACACTCTGTGTCACATAAGAACATAAGAGAAGCCATGTTGGATCAGGCCAGTGGCCCATCCAGTCCAACACTCTGTGTCACATAAGAACATAAGAGAAGCCATGTTGGATCAGGCCAGTGGCCCATCCAGTCCAACACTCTGTGTCACATAAGAACATCAGAGAAGCTATGTTGGATCAGGCCAATGGCCCATCCAGTCCAACACTCTGTGACACATAAGAACATCAGAGAAGCCATGTTGGATCAGGCCAGTGGCCCATCCAGTCCAACACTCTGTGTCACATAAGAACATAAGAGAAGCCATGTTGGATCAGGCCAATGGCCCATCCAGTCCAACACTCTGTGTCACGGAAGAACATGAGAGAAGCCATGTTGGATCAGGCCAATGGCCCATCCAGTCCAATACTCTGTGTCACATAAGAACATAAGAGAAGCCCTATTAGATCAGGCCAATAGCCCATCCAGTCCAACACTCTGTGACACATAAGAACATAAGAGAAGCCATGTTGGATTAGGCCAATGGCCCATCCAGCCCAACACTCTGTGTCACATAAGAACATCAGAGAAGCCATGTTGGATCAGGCCAATGGCCCATCCAGTCCAACACTCTGTGTCACATAAGAACATCAGAGAAGCCATGTTGGATCAGGCCAATGGCCCATCCAGTCCAACACTCTGTGACACATAAGAACATCAGAGAAGCCATATTGGATCAGGCCAATGGCCCATCCAGTCCAACTCTTTGTGTCACACAGAGGCCAAAAATATATACACACACACACACACATATATATATATATACACACATATATATACTTACTGTGGCTAATAGCCACTGATGGACCTCTGTTCCATATTTTTATCTAACCCCCTCCTGAAGCTGGCTATGCCTGTAGCCGCCACCACCTCCTGTGGCAGTGAATTCCACATGTTAATCACCCTTTGGGTGAAGAAGTATCTCCTTTTATCCGTTCTAACCCGACTGCACAGCAATTTCATTGAATGCCCACGAGTTCTTGTATTGTGAGAAAGGGAGAAAAGGACTTCTTTCTCTACCTTCTCCATCCCATGCATAATCTTGTCAACCTCTTTCATGTCACCCCGCAGTCGACGTTTCTCCAAGTTAAAGAGCCCCAACCAAGCCCTTTAACCTTTCTTCATAGGGAAAGTGTTCCAAACCTGTAATCATTCTAGTTGCCCTTTTCTGCACTTTCTCCATTGCTATCATATCCTTTTTGAGGTGCGGTGACCAGAACTGCACACGGTATTCCAAATGAGACCGCACCATCGATTTATACAGGGGCATTATGATACTGGCTGATACTCAGAAGGAATCTGCCTTCTTTATGCTGTTCGGTGCCCTCACCTGGCCCAATCTCATCAGATTTGGGAAGCCAGGCAAGGTTTGCCCTGGCTAGTACTTGAATGGGAGACCCTCGAGGCAGAGTCTGCCTCATCAAAACAGGCCATGACAAACCACCTCGTGCCTTGCCCGGGATGGCCCAGGTTAGCTCCATCTCAACAGATCCCAGAAGCTAATCAGGGTCAGCCCTGCTCACTGCATGGATGGGAGACCACCAAGAAAGTTCAGGGTTGCAACGCAGAGGCAGGCGATGGCCAACCACCTCTGTCTGTATCTTGCCTTGAAAAGCCTATGGGGTTGCCATAAGTCAGCTACAACTGACAGAGAGCCAGTTTGGTGTAGTGGTTAAGCGTGCAGACTCTTATCTGGGAGAACCGGGTTTGATTCCCCACTCCTCCACTTGCAGCTGCTGGAATGGCCTTGGGTCAACCATAGCTCTGGCAGAGGTTGTTCTTGGATGGGCAGCTGCTGTGAGAGCCCTCTCCAGCCCCACCCACCTCACAGAGTGTCTGTTGTGGGGGAGGGAGATAAAGGAGATTGTGAGCTGCTCTGAGACTCTTGAGTGGAGACAGGAATATAAATCCAATGTCGTCTTCTTCTACAACTTGATGTCCAAAAAATATATTTTTGGTCACTTTCATCCGTGCTCCCTCAAGGAAAAAGAGAGAGCTCAGCTGCTGGGCATGTGGAGAGGACAGGGCTCAAGAGAAAGGAACTGGCTGATGGGCAGAAGAAGATGATGATATTGGATTTATATCCCGCCCTCTACTCCAAATCTCAGAGTGGCTCACAATCTCCTTTCCCTTCCTCCCCCACAACAGACACCCTGTGAGGTGGGTGGGGCTGAGAGGGCTCTCACAGCAGCTGCCCTTTCTAGGACGACCTCTACCAGAGCTATGGCTGACTCAAGGCCATTCCAGCAGTTGCAAGTGGAGGAGTGGGGAATCAAACCTGGTTCTCCCAGATAAGAGTCCGCACACTTCACCACCACACCAAACTGGCAGGGCCTTAGAATCAGGAGACATGGAAGACCCAGAATTTACCTCCCACTGCCTGCCCTCTCCCATATTTTGAGAGGTTCGGGTTTTCATTTTTTAAACAGCACTTCCAGTTTCCAAAGTGCCCACATTTTTGAAGTGTGCCTTTGACTCTGCAGGCCCCAGAAACGTGCGTCTGTGTGGCATTTGGGGGAGGGGAGAGAAGAGAGTTGGAATGTTCATTTGTTGGCTCGAACAGTGCCCAAGGGCTTTCTGCATTATTTGCTCACTTACTCCTGTGCAGAATACATTGAGCACACCGGGAGACCGCACGAGGCGCCTTTGTCTGCAGAAACCAGTAAAGCCTCTAGATAAATGCTAAGAGTTTGATTCATTTTAGAAATATCCAAAGCCGCCCTCTCCTAGGCAAAGACCTGACCGGCTCCTGAACACCCCTAGGCAAAGTGGGTTGAGGAAGCAAGGCCTGTTCCGTGGTTGCCCTGTTGACCGTGGAAGTCCCTTCGCAGTCCCAGCCAGCAAGCTCCCACTCTCTGTTGTTTCTTTCAGGAAACTGGCGATAACAAGCTTCTTACCGCTCAGAACAGCAGTCCTTCTGGATCAAACGACACATCCGAACAGGCCAAACAGGCTTCCCGAATGCCCAGGCCGCAGTGGGAAATCCCCCACCCCCAGTCCCAATCTCCCACCCTCAAAAAATTGAGAAGAGGGAGGGGAAAAACTGACTCCATACATGGCAACGCTCTAGGAAACCACCCTGGCCTCCGTGGTCTTTGCCACAGAGATCTGGGGAAATTCTTAGAGCTCCATCCAGAATTGACATCACATCCTCCTCAGACTGCACCTTCCCCAGGTCCCATCCCCCACAACCTTCAGGCCAGCATTTGAGTAGGTAGTTTTGGGATCATCTCACTTGCAAGAGTTACCAAGTAGGTGTTCCCAGGAAGCTCACAAGCGGACGCATAAAGACAACAGCCCTCAGGCAACTGCTCTACTGTCTCTGACAAGGGAGATCTCATCTAGCCGCCACAGCTAATGGCCATTGACAGAGCATACAGATGACACAAGCGTGCAATGTCCCTATGCCTAAGAAGCAGATAGCGATGTCCAGAAGGGCTAAAGGTGCACTTGATGCAGAACTATTTACAGCCATGGTGATGCTTCAGCCTAGCCCCCAGCCACTGAAACATTTTGACTTCCTAGCTCTCCCCAAAAGCTGAAACAGCCAGAAATACAGCAGCAGTTGCAAGCAACGCTCTCAACCCAAAAGACAATCTGTTTTGCAGGAGAACTGCTTTCTTGCAAAAAAGGTCTCCCCGTTTCACCCTCACGCCAGACGCTCTCATAATGAAAAAACAAGGATGGGGAGAAAGACTAATCAACCAGAGAACACCAGATATTTTTCTTATACAATGAAAACACTGCACTTAATTACACAAACACATGAAAAACACACAAAAGGCTAGTAATGCTTGTGGGGAAAAATCGAAATGTTATAACACACGCACTGTTGCCAATAATTACATTCATCTGAATAACAAAAACAAAAGCAACAAGTTCCAACAGAAGAACTGCAGATTTATACCATGCCCTTCTCTCTGAATTAGGGACTCAGAGCGGCTTACAATCTCCTATATCTTCACCCCCCACAACAGACACCTGGTGAGGTGGGTGGGGCTGAGAGAGCTCTCCCAGAAGCTGCCCTTTCAAGGACAACTCCTACAAGAGCTATGGCTGACCCAAGGCCATTCCAGCAGCTGTAAGTGGACGAATGGGGAATCAAACCCAAATACAATTCCAGGCTTCCGAGGAGTTATGTAAAGAATGGTCAATATTCAAGAGTAATATGAATGTAAATTCTCCAAATGTGCATAAAGCAGGTTCTCTACGGAATTTCGATCGTTATGCTTCCCATTTCGATAAATATATCAAGAGATGCACATACAAACAACTTAAAGCCCTATATGGCCGAGGACCTGCCTACCTTAGGGACCGCCTCTCTCCATATGTTCCCCAGAGAGAACATAAGAACATAAGAGAACATAAGAGAAGCCATGTTGGATCAGGCCAACGGCCCATCAAGTCCAACACTCTGTGTCACACAGTGGCAAAAAATGTTATATACACACATACACTGTGGCTAATAGCCACTGGTGGACCTGTGCTCCATACACTGTGGCTAATAGCCACTGATGGACCTGTGCTCCATATTTTTATCTAAACCCCTCTTGAAGGTGGCTATACTTGTGGCCGCCACCACCTCCTGTGGCAGTGAATTCCACATGTTAATCACCCTTTGGGTGAAGAAGTACTTCCTTTTATCCGTCTTAACCTGTCTGCTCAGCAATTTCATCGAATGCCCACGAGTTCTTGTATTGTGAGAAAGGGAGAAAAGTACTTCTTTCTCTACTTTCTCCATTCCATGCATTATCTTGTAAACCTCTATCATGTCACCCCGCAGTCGACGTTTCTCCAAGCTAAAGAGTCCCAAGCGTTTCAACCTTTCTTCATAGGGAAAGTGCTCCAGCCCTTTAATCATTCTAGTTGCCCTTCTCTGCACCTTCTCTAAAGCTATAATATCCTTTTTGAGGTGCGGCGACCAGAACTGCACACAGTACTCCAAATGAGACCGCACCATCGATTTATACAGGGGCATTATGATACTGGCTGATTTGTTTTCAATTCCCTTCCTAATAATTCCCAGCATGGCATTGGCCTTTTTTATTGCAAACACACACTGTCTTGACACTTTCAGTGAGTTATCTATCATGACCCCAAGATCTCTCTCTTGATCAGTCTCTGCCAGTTCACACCCCATCAACTTGTATTTGTAGCTGGGATTCTTAGCCCCAATGTGCATTACTTTGCACTTGGCCACATTGAACCGCATCTGCCACGTTGACGCCCACTCACCCAGCCTCAACAGATCCCTTTGGAGTTCCTCACAATCCTCTCTGGTTCTCACCACCCTGAACAATTTAGTGTCATCCGCAAACTTGGCCACTTCACTGCTCACTCCGAACTCTAAATCATTTATGAACAAGTTAAAAAGCATGGGACCGAGTACCGAGCCCTGCGGCACCCCACTGCTTACCGTCCTCCACTGCGAAGACTGCCCATTTATACTCACTCTCTGCTTCCAGTTCACAAAATCTTTTGGAAATCCCTGGGCCTAAGGAGGCCAAACTTAGAACAACTAGGGAGCAAGCCTTCTCCATAAAAGTGCCCCAATGGTGGAATCAGCTGCCGGAAGAGGTGCGGGCCCTATGGGATCTTAATCAGTTCCGCGGGGCCTGCAAAACTGCCCTCTTCCAATTAGCCTTTTAAGATGAAACCAGAACTAATATTACGCTGTCTTGGACAAACAGAGATTTCTAGCACCATTGTATTGTTTTAGCTTATTTTTAATATAAATTTATATATTGTATTTATACTGTTGATTGATTTTATTATGTTTATCGTTATACCATGATATTGTATCATGCTTTGCAAGCCGCCCTGAGCCTGCCTTGGCGGGGAGGGCAGGGTATAAATAAAAACTTATTATTATTATTATTATTAAGCCTTTGCACTGAGGCTCCCAAAGCTATGTATCAAATTCACAATATATTATTTCAATGCTTCTTATCTCTGGAGCCTTACAGCCTCTGTAACATTCACGACTCGGTGGTACATACTTCCTGCTGGGCTAGCAGTTTGGTGGGAGAGCCAGTTTGGTGTAGTGGTTAAGTGTGCGGACTCTTATCTGGGAGAACCGGGTTGATTCCCCACTCCTCCACTTGCAGCTGCTAGCATGGCCTTGGGTCAGCCATAGCTCTGGCAGAGGTTGTCCTTGAAAGGGCAGCTTCTGGGAGAGGCCTCTCAGCCCCACCCACCTCACAGGGTGTCTGTTGTGGGGGAGGAAGGTAAAGGAGATTGTGAGCCGCTCTGAGACTCTTCGGAGTGGGGGGCGGGATATAAATCCAATATCTTCTTCTTCTTCTTCTTCTAGCATTGCTAGTGTTCCGTGCTTTTTCCATGTGTTTGCGTAATTAAGTACAGTGTTTTCATTGCATAAGGGAGATATCTGCGGTTCTCTGGTTATGTGCTCTCATAAAGCAGGCAGTATCTGCACCCATAAGGAAGTAAGTAAGTAAATTTTTATTTATACCCCGCCCTCCCAGCCGAAGCAGGCTCAGGGCGGCTTACAGAGCATGATACAGTATCATGGTATAACAATAACAGATAAAATCAATCAACGATATAAATACAAAATATAAATTAATTTTAAAAATAAGCTAAAACAATACAGTGGTGCTACAGTCTCTATATATCCAGGCAGCGTAATATTCATTCTGGTTACATCTTAAAGGCTTCTTAGAAGAGGGCAGTTTTGCGGGCCCTACGGAACTGGTTGAGGTCCCACAGGGCCCGCACCTCCTCCGGCAGCTGATTCCACCATTGGGGCGCTTTTATAGAGAAGGCCTGCTCCCTAGTTGTTTTAAGTTTGGCCTCCTTAGGCCCAGGGATTTCCAAGAGATTTTGTGAGCTGGAACGCAGTGCTCTCTGGGGTACATATGGAGAGAGGCGGTCCCTGAGGTAGGCAGGTCCTCGGCCATATAGGGCTTTATAGGTGATAACCAGCACCTTGTAACGAACCCGGTATACAATTGGCAGCCGGTGCAGTTCCCGCAGCCCAGGCCGCACGTGTTCCCACCGAGGTAGTCCCACAAGTAGGCACGACCAGGGCTTTTTTGGAACAGGAACAAATTCTGGCTGGCTCAGCATCAGGGGGTGTGGCCTAATAGGCAAATGAGTTCCTGATGGGTTTTTTCTATTAAAAAAGCCGTGTGTGAAACAATGGTGGCATCAGGGGGTGGGCTACTATGCAAATGAGTTCCTCCTGGGCTTTCTCTACAAAAAAAGCTCTGGGCACGACTATAGTCTGCTCTTCCCTCAAATGACAGGTGAGCTGGTCAACCCAGGCCTGGGCTGAACTCAGGGGTGAAATTCTAGCAGGTGCTCCTTTGCATATTAGGCCACACACCCCTGATGTAGCCAATCCTCCAAGAGCTTACAAGGTTCTTTTTTGTAAGCTCTTGAAGGATTGGCTACATCAGTGGGGTGTGGCCTAATAGGCAGAGGAGCTCCTGCTAGAAATTCCACCCCTGACTGTACCACTTTAGACTATAAACGGGTTGCTCACATCTCTCCATTTGCCCCTAGCTTTCTATGGGACAGCAAAGGAACATTTCCTCTTGAAAGCCAGTATGAAGCAGACAGAAGCAGACAACCTGAACTGCCACAGACCAACACAGAGCCTTCGCTAACAAACAACCAGTACTTCCGATACCAGCTGCTCCACCTAATCGGCTCAAGGGGCTGCCAAGAAGCTACAAGATCACTGCCGTCACCTTGTTTCATTTCCCAGCAAGGTTTATCAGTCACGTTCTCTGCCGCAACGGCTCAGAGCCACATGGAAAGCTCTACGGCCTGCAGAGAAAGGGTCGGACGCGAAGGAAAAAAGAGAACCGAGCTTAAACACCTGCGATGCAAAACTGCAATGCGTTCCAAGTTCACCCTGTCTATGAAATGTTATTTCAGCTGAAGCGTAACCATCACCGGCACTGAGAGCAACAGACACACTAATCAGGGCTGCGTTCATGCCAGGAGGCCCCAGAAGCGCAGAGCCGGTCCGTTTCCCTAGTCTGTTTCCAATTCTTTACAAATAACAATTCTGTTGCTCTTGTAATTGCAAAAACACGCTTGCAGAAACCTCAGAAGCCAGATTCCCAGCAGCTGTCTGCAGAGCTTCAATTCACAACACCAAGTTTCTCATCCTTATGACTACAAAGGTGAGCCTGGAAGTTTAAAGGCAGTGGCTAAACTCTCTGGGGACACAGTAAGACTGAATTTGATTACTAGAGCTCTAGTGAGCTCCTTACCCGCCCCTGAATGCAACCAGCCTTGAATAGCTGGATTTGAGTCCACGGCAGCGCCTTACAGACCAGGATTTTCAGGGTATAACCTTTCAAGAGGCAAAACTCCCTTCGTCAGATACAAGTGGTGATAGAAACCTTTGTGCCCTTTTATCTCAGACAGAAAGCGGGAGGGGGCTGCTGCAAAGAAGGAACTCAAGGTGCAGAGGTACAGCGTGCATAATAATCAGCTTGATTAGAGCAAAGAGGAAATGCTTAGGTGCAGATAATTAGCATCTGTAGTGAGAGAAGAATCCTACGTCGCTGTTCGATCCTGGGACTTTTAGGGGCCGAAAGACACGAATCTAGCTGGAAACCCATCTACAGATCTACCGCAAATCAATGCTGCTTCCCTCTGAAACAGCCTTAAACGAACACTGCACGATGCAGGAGGAGACATTGTTTCATTCAGCGTGAAGTGAAAAATCATACATATTTGCACATCCTGAATCATTTATACAGGTCCCAGAACCAAAAAATGTCTTATGTTTCGAATTTTGATTGTTCGGGGGGCGATCGCTGCTTTCCAACACGGTGTACACAAAGCCCCTGGCTGTAACAAGCCCCAAAGATTGCGCCACTCCGGAGTCTGCTAAAAAAAACCCATGCCGGACTCACCTTCGACACAGTGCTCCACCTCCTCCAGGTTGCGTAGCGTAATCCTCATGAGGCTGGAGTTTAGCATCAGCTCGTTCTTGTGGGCAGGCCACATGTGGTGCGGGGCGGGGTTGACAAAGAAAATCCGCGTGTCCCCCGTGGAGACCTGGTTGTCGCAAATCAAGGGGTCCCCAAACCCACCGATCATCACTTTGTTCCCGCCGTCCAAAAGGATCTCATGCGTCACAACCTCTTTGCCTTTCAGGTACCGCCAAACTCTCACCTGTAGGAAGACACATAGATGGGCGCTTATTAGGAGTCCCACCACTTGACTCTTAAATGTTCAGATATCTCAGGGAATACTTAATTCTTTATCCGTCAGCTGGAGCAGGCTACTGCTTATAAACACTCACTGGGAGTTACGTTTCATTAGCTACATTGTAAGAGGCAACTGTCCTAATTTTCCAGCCAGTTTCCCTTTCCACATGCTGCATTTCCCCCCATTAAAATGAACACGTCTTTCAACATTATTTTTTGTGTCAACAGCAGCATACGTGGAGGCCAAGTCCTATGAAGAAAGGTTGAAGGAGCTGGGGATGTTTAGCCTGGAGAGGAGGCGGCTGAGAGGTGATACGATCACCATCTTCAAGGACTTGAAGGGCTGTCATATAGAGGATGGTGTGGAATTGTTTTCTGTGGCCCCAGAAGGTAGGACCAGAACCAATGGGTTGAAATTAAATCAAAAGAGTTTCTGGCTCAACATTAGGAAGAACTTCCTGACCGTTAGAGCGATCCCTCAGTGGAATAGTCTTCCTCGAGAGGTGGTGGGCTCTCCTTCCTTGGAGGTTTTTAAACAGAGGCTAGATGGCCATCTGACAGCAATGAAGATCCTGTGAATTTAGGGGGAAGCGTTTGTGAGTTTCCTGCATTGTGCAGGGGGTTGGACTAGATGACCCTAGAGGTCCCTTCTAACTCTATGATTCTATGATACTATGTCAAAGAATAACTCACAACCAGCAACCAAAAGCAAACCCAACCAGACTACTGAGGAAACACTGTGAAACCCAAAAGAAATGAAAATGGTCATATCAACTAATCCCAGTTAATATCCCTTTCAGGGGCCCTACATTTTCAGAAATAAGTCAGGCCCCCAGACATGGCCTTTACAGTGGTGGCACCAGATCATTGTTGTTTTTTTCTCCCCAGCTTCTTCACTGAGTCATTGACTTCTGCAGTTGGGCTTGCTTTCCTCAGCCTGAAGATACTCCATTGATATTTTCCATGCAAATTTTTATGGCAAAACGTGATTGGTTTAACCGTCATGTTATATGGCTAGATTTATAGAAGTCTCTCGCTGCTGTGCTTTCATAGTTTATTGCTGTCGTAACACAAATGATGGAAGCCACCCAGGGAGTATTCATGGTAAATGTTATGGGGCATAAATATTTTAAGTAAACAAATGCAGGCAGCAGCTAAGCCCAGCACTGATAACTTGGCTTGGAACTGTCACAGGGGGATCAGAGCAGGTCTCCGACATCTCACCTTTCACTGCAGGATTGTTTTGTTTATTATTCTATATCGGGTGGCCAAACTTGCTTAACATGAGAGCCACATAGAATAAACATCAGATGTCTGAGAGCCACAAGACATGAACGTCAGATGTTTGAGGGAAGGAAGGAAGGAAGGAAGGAAGGAAGGAAGGAAGGAAGGAAGGAAGGAAGGAAGGAAGGAAGGAAGGAAGGAAGGAAGGAAGGAAGGAAGGAAGGAAGGAAGGAAGGAAGGAAGGAAGGAGAAGAGGGAGAGAGGTGGAAAGAAAGCAACTTTAAATTCATTCTGCAAGCCGCTGGCTGGCTTGGCTTGGAGAAGTGATCTAAAGAGAGAAATGCCTTCTCCAAGCCAGCTGATGGGGGTGGGGCGTCAAGAGCCGCACAATGTGTGTGAAAGGGCCACATGTGAATCCTGAGCCACAGTTTGGCCACCCCTGATCAATATCTATATCACACCTTTATTAGCATAACCAGAAGAAATATACAGAAACTTGTCAGCCAGGCAATAAGCAATCCGATATATCTGTTCAAAGCATAAAAGGCTAAAATAAGGTTAAGAATCACAATGAAGCCTGCTTAAAATAATTTTTGACAATTTCAGCCAAAAATCTGGCAACAGCTCTTGTGATACCAGCTATGGTCATTTAGTAGGGAAACGGTAATCAATCCTATTTGTTTATTATATTTGTGGTCTTAAGACCAGTATACAATTTATTCAGATATAAAAGTACAATAGACAAAATATGAATTTAAGAATTTTTAAAATGCAATTCCTGTAATCTAAGAATTAATGCCCAGAATTTAGCAACTAGACACGTCATCTTAAAATTTTTATCACATAAAAGCCAGCCAAGCCTTGCTCAGCATGACTTCTATTAACAGGAAAGAAGAGTGCGCTGTGTGGGGCTTGCAGCATGGTACTCTACAGCCATGGAGACCTGGATTCGAGTCGCTCACTCTGCCACGAAGGCAAGTGGGTGACTTTGAGCCAGTCACACATTCTCTCCCAGCCTACTTTACCTCGGAGGGTCGTTGGGACGATAAAAGGGAAGAGAGACAAACTACAAATGTTGCTATAAGCTCCATGGAGGGACAGCCGGATAAAGACAGGAGAGATTCTGAACGTTCTCTCAGTATCTGTGAGAGACGCAGAGGCAAAATCAAGGACGAGCCTGAAACCCAAGCTGAAAAAACTCCTGGCAGCCCTGGCCGGGAACAGAAACGGAAATGGAGCTCTCCCCCCAATAAAGATGAAAGCTCCCACACTCACACAGGCCTTGACAACGCGGGCAGAGGACAGACCAGCTGCTGGAGGGGGGAGGGAGAGGCTGGGAGGGAGGAGACCCTGAGCCAGAATTCCCAGGCCGGCCATTCCATCGGGGAGCCAGACACAGAAGACCCCCACACACCTCCGCATCGCACAACATTACCAAAATATAAAACGTATACAGTTAAATAGAGTTGCCAAGTCTGACTCAAGAAATCTATGGAGACTTTGGGGGTGGATCCAGAAGATTTTGGGGGTGTGGCATGACAAGCACGTCTGAACTCTGAAGGGAGTTCTGGCCATCTCATTTAAAGGGACCTCACACCTTTTAGCGGCCCCATGGCGCAGAGTGGTAAAGCAGCAGTACTGCAGTACTGTGATCTGAACTCTCTGCTCATGACCTGCGTTCCATTCCGGCGGAAGCTGGACTCAGGTAGCCGGCCCAAGGTTGACTCAGCCTTCCATCCTTCCGAGGTCGGTAAAATGAGTATCCAGCTTGCTGGGGGAAAAGTGCAGATGACTGGGGAAGGCAATGGCAAACCACCCCGCAAAAAGTCTGCCGTGAAAACGTTGTGAAAACAACGTCACCCCAGACTCGGAAACGACTGGTGCTTGCACAGGGGACCTTTCCTTTCCTTTCCCATACCTTTTAAATGCCTCCCTTCCATTTGGGAACAATGAAGGATAGCGGCACCTTCTCTTGGGGCTCACAGGATTGGACCCCCTGGTCCAATCCTTTTCAAACTTGGGATGTGTGTGTTTTGAGGAGACATACCAGATGCTGTGCTGAAAATTTGGTGCCTCTACCTCAAAAACAGGGGCCCCCCCCCCGAGCCCCAGATACCCACAGATCAATTCTCCATTATGCTCTATGGGAATCGGTCTCCATAGAGGATTATGGAGTGCCCAGCAGACATGGGATCCCCTGCCCCCATCTGGGGACCGGCAACCCTACAGTTAAAACACAATTGAAACTCACAGAGCAGGTTAACATTTTATCAAGTCCATTCGGTTAAAACTCCTTATATCTATCCTGCGTTGTAAGAGGCGTTACGTCAACCCGGTGCCCACCTTTTCGGGCACACATCACGTGATTTTAGAAAGCGGGCAAGGGCCAGGCAGGTTTTTTCCTGATTGGTCACTGAAGATTCTGATTGGCAAGGCTTCTGATTGGTCACTGAAGAATAGGATTGACTTTGCCTATTTTTACGGCCACCACAGCACAAGCATCTTCACTGTGCAACTGAAGGCAAGCTGTGGAAGCCATTTTGTGGCTGGCTCCGCCTTCTGTAGCAGCCATTTTTTGGCTGTGCCCACCATACTGTCTCAATGGTGCCCACAGGCTCAAAAAGGTCGGAGAGAAGTGTTGCCAGGTCCCCTTGTAGTGCTGGGAGGGGGATCTGGGGGCAGGGGTGTGTGTTCCAAAACATCCCTGATGCAATGATGTCACTTGGAAGCGACGTCATCACATCGGGGACGCCATTCGGCAACACTCTGGTTTTCGGGCAAAACTCGTATGGTAGAACCAGCTTCAAACCATAACGGTTTGCTCTCCAGGACCTGGGGACCAGCGACCCAACTGGGGATCCCAGCATTCTATCATAACCATAGTCAGTGACAAGGATTTTTGCTCATGTTCTCTTCCCCTGTGCTTGAAATTGGTTTGCCTATGAATAGGTGTTTGGGGAGCTTCCAGGAAAACGCCACAAGAAGCGCATGTAGGCACCCGGTGGGTACTTGCGAGACAGGAGGTATTGCCAGGAACAGTACAGCTTCCAACACAAAAAAAAAAACACCTGGAAAGAGGCCAAGGATGACGTTGAAAGACACAGCCAAGGACCTCAAGCTCTGGCTGTGAAGAACAGCAGGCAATTAAGATTCACCGAGACCTGTTAATTAGACTGCTTTCATACTGAAGCAGACACATTCACATTGGGTTTGCTGGCAACTAGTGACCATGAGAGTGCCTAATGGAACCTCCACATAATGATGCAGTCTACCTTACATAATAAGACGGTCGGTCTACTTGGGAGCATTAAAGCATTGTGTGATGTCGTGACAAGAGTGTTGACCAAGAAGACGACGACGACTGCAGATTTATACCCCGCCCTTCTCTCTGAATCAGAGACTCAGAGCGGCTTACAATCTCCTATATCTTCGTCCCCCCACAACAGACACCTGTGAGGTGGGTGGGGCTGAGAGAGCTCTCACAGAAGCTGCTCTTTCAAGGACAGCTTCCTTGGCTAACCCAAGGCCATTCCAGCAGCTGCAAGTGGAGGAGTGGGGAATCAAACCCGGTTCTCCCACAACAACCAACAACCAAGGATCTTGGTACCTTTAAAACCAACCAAGTTTTATTCAGGGTGTGAGCTTTCATGCACACACGCACTTCCTCAGACAGACGCTTCCATTCTGCCTGAGGAACTGTGCGCACACACCCTGAACAAAACTTTGTTGGTCCTAAAGAGGTCCACTGGACTTGAACTTCGTTTCAAATCGACACGGCTACCCACCTGGACAAGGATCTGGGAGATCCAAGTTCGAATCTCCAGTCTGCCATGGAAGTTTGCTGGGGGACCTTGGGCCAGTCATATACTCGCAGCCTGACCTGCCACACAGGGTTGTTGTGAGGATAAAAAGGCAAAGAGGAGAACTCTGTAAGCCACTTTGGGTCCCCACTAGGGAGAGAGGACGGGCGTAAATGAGACAAATGAATGTTGGCCACTGAACATAAGAGAAACCCTGTTGGATCAGACCAATGGCCCATGCAGTCCAACACTTTGGCTCCAGTCACACACACTAAATAATGCACTTTCAATCCATTTTCCAACTGGATTTTGCTGTGTGAACTGGCAAAATCCATTTGGAAAGTGCACTGGAAGTGGATTGAAAGTGCATTATTTAGTGTGTGTGACTGCAGCCTCTGTGTCACACAGTGGCCAAAAGCTAGGTGCCATCAGGAGGTCCACCAGCAGAGCCAGAACTCCAGAAGCCCTCCCGCTGCGGCCCCCCAAACAACAAGAATACAGAGCATCATTGCCCCAGACATAAGAACATAAGCGAAGCCATGTTGGATCAGGCCAATGACCCATCTAGTCCAACACTCTGGCTGCAATCACACACACTAAATAATGCACTTTCAATCCACTTTCCAACTGGATTTTGCTGTGTGAACTGGCAAAATCCATTTGGAAAGTGCACTGGAAGTGGATTGAAAGTGCATTATTTAGTGTGTGTGACTGCAGCCTCTGTGTCACACAGTGGCCAAAACCTAGGTGCCATCAGGAGGTCCACCAGCAGAGCCAGAACTCCAGAAGCCCTCCTGCTGTGGCCCCCCAAGCACCAAGAATACAGAGCATTATTGCCCCAAACATAAGAACATAAGCTTGCATGAGTTACCCGGAGCTTGCATGAGGTGGTACCTGGAGAGCTCATTAAGAACATGACAGAAGCCATGTTAGATCAGGCTAATGGCCCATCCAGTCTAACACTCTGTGTCACACAGTGGCCAAAACCCAGGTGCCATCTGAGGGTCCACCAGGAAAGCCAGAAGCCCTCCCACTGTTCCCCTCAAGCACCAACTGGTTAGAACAGAACGCTGGACTAGAAGCCCTCTGCAGGATCCAGCAGGAAGACGGTTCTCCCATTGTTAAGTACCTAATTTCTGCAGGAAGGAGAGAAGGAAATCATGTCCTCTGGCCATGAACGTGTTTGGCTTTCAAGCAACAAATCTTCCTGGGGATGCTTCACCGCAAAAGCAAACACAGCTGCCAACGGCAGCCCCTCCCATGGAGGACAAACCCATCCCAGCTTTTCAGCGTCGGTAGCTCTGCCGGCACAGAAGACAGAGCTGGAATCCAAATAGGGCCCCTGTCAGGGAGAAGGAAGAAGGGGGCTGCTAAAAGCAGCCGCAACAACAAAAACACCTTCAAGCCCTCCCACAAGATTTACTGAGCTTCAGAGTAAAGTGGGCAAAGTCTCCTCCTCCACTGAATTCAAGGTTTCTACCCAGCTTGCCCAAGGCCTGCCGAAAAGACATCCTCCTGGAAGAGCACAAAGGATTTTGGCTGGAAGCCCGGGCCCCTCATTTCTATGCAATAAAAGCCCTTTTAGGATGGCCACTCGAAGTTCTAAGGCAGTGCAGCCAGACAACAGTTAAGGACAACAGAGATAAAGAGCGGCTGCTGCTAACAGCCGGGGAGGGATGAGGCTGTGTTCTCAGAACAGCACAGACACTTCTCTGCTTAAGGAGAACATCTTCATTTACAAGACAATACGGAAGGCAGCAGTGGCCAAGGCTAGCCTGAACTGGCAGATCCTAGAAACTATGTAGGTTCAGTCCTGGTTAGCACTTGAATGGGAGACCGCCAAGAAAAGCTCACGGTCCCCACGCAGGGGCGGGCGATGACAGACCACTTCTGAACATCTCATGCTTTGAAAACCCTACAGCTGGGGTGTCCAACTCTGTTATGAGAGCCGGCTCTGCCATAAATGAGACCTTGCCAGGCCATGATGGATGGCGATGATATTGGCTTTATATCCCGCCCTCCGCTCTGAATCTCAGAGTCTCAGAGCTGCTCACAATCTCCTTAACCTCCCCCCCCCCCCAACAACAGACACCCTGTGAGGTGGGTGAGGCTGAGAGAGCTCTCCCAGGAGCTGCTCTTTCAAGGACAACCTCTGCCAGAGCTATGGCTGCCCCAAGGCCATCCCAGCAGCTGTAAGTGGAGGAGTGGGGAATCAAACCCGGTTCTCCCAGATAAGAGTCCACGCACTTAACCACTACACCAAACACATGTGTCATGAAACGTAATGCCAGGTAGCAGAGATATAAACTTTATAAAAGACACAAACACAAGTAAAGATTTTTTTAAAAAAACTTAAAATAAAATACACTTAAAAGATCAGCGCTCTTGCAATATTTTGTGTATTTAACCGTTTCGGATACCTGACACCTCTCGCTCTGAATTATTTCATCAAATCGGGAGACGGTGTCTGTCCAGCTGCTGTTTATAGACTGCTGATGAGGGGGGAACTCCCCACCTCCCTAGGCACCGAGAGACGATGTCTGTGCTATAGCAATCTTGAGTATGCCTATGAATAGGTGTTTGGGGTAGGGTTGCCAATCCCCAGGTGGGAGACTTTGGGAAAACAGTGTTTGGAGCGTTAAAGCTGTCTCACTAATTACTGTTACTCAGGAGTATCAGCATAAACTTTATATCACAATTGTTATTTTCGTATCATAACGTTAAACGGTTTACAATTGCTTCTTTACGAACATGCAAGAAATACCTATATAAGCTGTACAAAAATTCATATGAACGTATAACAAATGACTATAAGGTCCACTGACACAGGAATGGTAGTTTGCACACAATTCATTACAAAGGGGCCAGGGTTTCTTATCCAGAAAATACAATTTGTAACATGCTTCCGGTAAAAACAGGCGTGTTTCGATGGCGATTCTCTTCGTCCGACAAAAGCTAGTTTTTTTCTGGAACCGCAGCCCAGTTCATTATGTGAATGTGTCAATTTCACAAGGCAACCCTTCTCTTTAAGTGGCTGGCACTGCCTTTTTGAGTAACTGACCAGTAATTTGGTGTTGGGAATTATAGAGCAGGGGTGGCCAACGGTAGCTCTCCAGATGTGTTTTGCCTACAACTCCCATCCCATTGGGCATGCTGGCTGGGGCTGATGGGAATTGTAGGCAAAAAAAAAACATCTGGAGAGCTACCGCTGGCCACCCCTGTTATAGAGCACTGGTTCCAGGTTTAATCCTTATCAGACTGCGGCTAGCCAGGTGGGATCCCCCAGTTTGGAAGCCCTCCCCCTGCTTCAGGGTCATCAAAATTGGACTTGGCAACCCTACTGAGGAGCAGAAGAGCAGACAGACTTTTCAAAACTTGGCCCTCTGCTGATTCCAGGAGACATTTAGCCTTGCAATGGGAAGATAGGCGGGCAGCCGCGCACAAGCGCCCTGCCTCTGGCCTTTGGAGCAGCAGTCAGCCTTCGACTTCCAACAGCCGACCTCGCTTTCCCCGAGCAAAGGCTGCGTCTTCCGCAGCGAGCTGGCCCCTCGCCAGCCAGCAGAACCGCTTCAAGGTAAAGGAACCACAGCAGACCAGTGTGGGCCTCCCCCTTCTCGGCACGCACGGATTTCTTTTGTTTGCGGCACCAGCGAACGTGTACATTTCTCCATCCCGAAGACTGAGCAGGGGAAGAAAAAGAGAGCCAGCTGCCTGTTAAGAGGGCAAAGAGAGGAGAAACACGTACGCGCAGAGCCCCAGGTGAGAGGGGCAAGCAGCAGGCACTCTAGAGGTAAGGAATGCACCGGGAACGGTGCCAGCTCCACATGCTGCCAAGAGAAGGCGCAAAGCTCGCTTCCCTCCCTGGTCAGCGCTCAGAACCTGCCCGCTGCCAGCTGTTTGCCAAGCTACACCCTGCGGCTACACTTTACCCCAGATTCAAGTCGAGGCAGAAAGAAAAAAAAAAGCCACTTCCAAGCACTCCACCTACTTTCTGTGCAAAGCAGGAAAAAAGAACCTCTTAGGAAGGGCAGGGCGTTGCACCCCCAACACCAGTGTGTGGGGGAGAGGGAGATGCTTCCACATTGGGGAGCAAGTTCTGCAGGCTGCTTGGAGAGGCATTTAGGGCTCTCTGCTAAGAGCCCCGTGGCGCAGAGTGGTAAAGCTGCAGTACTGCAGTCGAAGCCCTCTGCTCCCGACCTGAGTTCAATCCCAGCGGAAGGTGTTTCAGGTAGCTGGCTCCAGGTCGACTCAGCCTTCCATCCTTCCGAGGTCGGTCAAATGAGTCCCCAGCTTGCTGGGGGGGAAAGCGTAGCTGACTGGGGAAGGCAATGGCAAACCACCCCGTAAAAAGTCTGCCGTGAAAACGTTGTGAAAGCAACGTCACCCCAGAATCGGAAACGACTGGTGCTTCCACTGGGGACTACCTTGACCTTTACCTTTTTATAGGGCTCTCTCCTCCATTCTAATCCTTGCAACAACCCTGCCTAGAAGAGTAAGCTGAAGGAGAGCAACTGGCCCAAGAACACCCAGCGGCTGAACGGGGTCTCCTGGTTCCCAGACTGCCATGTTTAACTACCGCATTGTGTTTGGCTTGTTATCGATCTCAGGGCCCTGTTTACCTCAAAAGGCCCTTTTTAGGGCCTCGAGTTAAGATTACGTCTGCCGGTCCCTAACGCCTCTCGTCCGCTTGAGCAGCACAACAATCATTATTCCATTAAGAGTTATTAAATAACATTTATTCGGCTTCACCCAGGCATGCAATGCCTGACAGAAAAGGCAGATCTCTTCCTCGGAGGAATCCACAACTGCATGAGCCCTTGTACTTTAGAGTTCTGGTTTTGGGTTGTGTGCTATTAAATGTCACCCAGCCATTTCCAACTTATGGCAAGCCGATAAATTAACGTCCTCCCAAACGTGCTGTCCCCTTAACAGTCTTGCTCCAGCTGTGCAGACTGAGGGCGCGGCGTCCTTGATCGAGCCTATCCATCTCGTGCTGCGCCTTGTGCTTTTCCCGTTGCCTGCAGTTTTGATTTTGGTCCTCTTTTTTTTAACATTCTGCTGTTAACATTCTTCTAAGCATCACTTAAGGGCTGTGCTTTATTCCTATCCGCTTTGTGAATTTTTAAGATTGTTGTTATTACTGTGTGATTAACAATCTTTAAGACTCTGATGGATGGCTGTATGATGCGGAACCGGATGGACCCTTGGTCTAATCCTAATCCAGAAGTGACGTCATCGCGCCGGTGACACTGCTTGCGCCTGCTCAAGGCGTTTCTGTGAAAACTATGGTTTTCCCATTTTCCTATTGGACCATAGAGTTTCCCCTCCCAAATGACTAGAGCGTCCGGGAACCATAGAGAGCGGCCACGAACAGCATCACCAGTGCGATGATGTCACTTCCGGGTGACGTCATCGTGCCGATAACGTCGAGGGAGGTTCCCCCCACCGGCTCAATGTGGGCCGGCGAGTTGAGAATCTCCCGGGCAGGGGAACCCCCCACCCGGATCGGGGGCTTGGTAGCCCTAAACACAGCCGACAACATTTGTGTATGTGTGTTGGCTGTTAAGGGCCTGCCAGTGTGGCAGCAATTACGAGCATGAACTGTTCAGTGGTTAGAGTGTGGGACCAGGATCTGGGTTCAAATCCCCACTCTGCCATAGAAACTCCCTAGGTGACCTTGGGCCAGTAACACACTGTCAGCCTAACCTACTGCAAAGGGTTGTGCCACCATGAGGATAAAACAGACAGGGAGAACGTTGGCAGTCACTTTAGGTCACCGCTGGGGACAAAAGTGAAATACATAAGATGGCCTAGATTCAAACCAAACACTGCTGTGGCACGCCTTAACCAAGACAGGCTCAATCCACGTCTGTAATATGGAGACAATACAGACCAACTTAACAAGCGCGTTTCCAAGGATTTCTGAGAGCAAGTAGATCTTCTCTGAGCAAAAAGAGCAGTAGTGAAGAGCAGCAGTGAAGAGCGTTAGATTCAGGCAATCCAGGGGAAAAAAACCTTGATGCTTACTGGGTATCTGATTCCATCACAACAGATTTTGAGTCTTTAAGGCCAACAAAAGTTGAAGAAATGAGCTGAAGAAATGTGCATGAACATGAAAGCTCATACCTTGAATAAAGTTTTGTTGCTCTTAAAGGTGTCCCTGGACTCAAAATCTGTTTTCCTGCTTCTGACCTACATGGCTGCCTGCTTTAGCCCAGGCAAACCCAATCTCATCAGATCTGGAAAGCTAAGCAGGGTCGACTCCGGTTAGTATTTGGATGGGAGACCTCCTTGGAATACCAGAGCTCAGAGGCAGGGGCAGGCTTTATTTAGCCGCCTCCCTGAATATCCTCCAGTCAATTACCAAAGGTCACCATGACTTCCAGGTGCACACATGCGCACACACATATGTATAAATGCAAAAATCCCCCCCAAAAATAAAGAAAAGAAATGGCACCGAGCTTTCAGTCTGGACAGCTCCCACAGGTCAGCTGTGTTTAGCTCCACCTCTGCTCTGACCCCATCACCCCCAACTCAGACCGCCGAAGAACCTTTTAAAGTATGAAGATAACGTCAAGCGAGAGCAGAGAGAGGTCAGGAGGCCTGGACTGCAAGCAGCAATTTCGATCCCTTGCCCTCGCAAGCAAATGAGCGAACCGACAAGAGGGGAAGGTCACGTGCATTCGCCAACGTAGACGCCGAACCCGTCAAGGGCAACGAAAGCCCTCCCGCCACAGTGATTTGCCAGCATGTTAAAAGTGCTTCCAATGACCATGAAGGAAAAGGAGAAACAGTTCTGAGAAGCAGCGGCTACATGAGACAGTGACAAAACTCTGCTCCGGAGAGATTTATGAGATGCTAAGAGCCCAAGAAGGGAGTGGGGGGGGGGAGAGAGAGAGAGAGAGAGAAAGGCTTTAAAAATAATATTTAAAATTTAAACTAGGGCCGGGAGCGTTGGTTAATGGAGGCAGCCCATCCATTACCTCAGGATGGAAAATTCCAATAAAGAACTTGAGGAAATTAACTGCAACCTCTGCAGATAAAAGGGTTTGGGGTGAGCAGGTCTTATGGAAGAGGTACGGATCTCTCTCGAGGGGAGGGAAAGATGGCAGGCTATGAATATATATATGAACATATGAAGCTGCCTTCTACTGAATCAGACCCTGGGTCCATCAAAGCCAATCTTGTCTACTCAGACTGGCAGTGGCTCTCCAGGGTCTCAAGCTGAGGTTTTTCACGCCTATTTGCTGGACCCTTTTTAGTTGGAGATGCTGGGGATTGAACCTGGGACCTTCTGCTTCCCAAGCAGATGCTCTACCACTGAGCCACCGTTCTCCCCAATATATAGCCCCATTTCGTCAGATCTCCAAAGCTAAGCTGGGTCAGTCCTTAGATGGGAAGGCAATGGCCAGTCGCCTCTGCTCAGGGCTGGATGGGGGGGAGCAGAGGGGTTGCATACCCCGGGCACCGATGGAGGGGGGGGGGGCAAATTGGGTATGGAGTCCAGTGTATTCTATGGGGACCATAAGATAGAATGGCCCATAAGGGGGCGTCATTTTTTAATTTTGCCCTCCCTCAAAAAACATGATCTGGTCCTGTCTCTGCTTGTTGCTTGCCTTGAAAGTAGGGTTGCCAAGTCAAATTCAAGAAATAACTGGGGACTTTGGGGGTGGAGCCAGGAAGCTTTGGGGGTGGAACAAGAAGCAAGGTTGTGACAAGCAGGCCTCGGATTCAGTGGGAGCTCACAGGAGCGCAGCTCCTGAACCTTTCTGAGAGCTCCACCTCCTCCTTCTGAGAGTTCCACTTCCTCGTCCATTGAATAGTATGTCCAGCTGCATAACAATCCCTGGATGAGCTCCACCACCAGTTTTTCTACAAAATGACCCCTAATGACAAGCATAATTGAACTCCAAAGGGAGTTCTGGCCGTCCCATTTAAAGGGACCACACACCTTTTAAATGCTTTCCCTCCATTGCAAATAATGAAGGATAGGGGCACCTTTTGGGGGGGGGGAGGGTCATAGAACTGGACCCTCCGGTCCAATCCTTTTGAAACTCGGAGGGTGTTTTGAGGAGAAGTATTGGATGCTATCCGGAAAATTTGGTGCTTCTACCTCAAAAAAACAGCCCCCTCACAGAGTCCCAGATACCCGTGGATCAATTCTCCATTATACCCTATGGAAATCGGTCTCCATAGGGGATTATGGCATGTCCAGCAGACATTTTCCGACACCACACCCCCCACCCACCCACCCACCCCGCTGATCCTGAAGCGGGGAGAGGGCCTCCAAAGCGGGGGATTGGCAGCCCTACTTGAAAGCTCTTGGAGGAGATTGCCATAATTCGGTTGTGACTCAGCAGCATTTTACACACACGTATGGGTCATGACTCATAGTTTTGCTTGCAAGCCGTCCCCTCCCTGCAATGTGTACAGTAGAGCTGCCAGGTCCAACACAGGGAATATCTGGGGACTTTGGGGGCGGAGCCAGGAGCAAGGTTGTGACAAGTACGATTGCACTGCGAAGGGAGCACTGGCCCTCACGTTCTTTTTAAATGCCTTCCTTCCATTAGAAAAAACGGAGCATGGGGGCAACTTCTTTTGGGGCTCATAGAACTGGACAACCTGGTCCAGCCTTTTTGAAACTGGGGGGGGGGGCGGTTGACAAGAGGTACCAGATGCTATATAGAGCAGCCTCGTGGAGCAGGGTGGTAAAGCTGCAGTACTGCAGTCTGAGCTCTCTGCTCACGACCTGAGTTTGAACCCGGCGGAAGCTGGGTTCAGGTAGCCAGCTCCAGGTTGACTCAGCCTTCCATCCTTCGGAGGTCGGTAAAATGAGTACCCAGCTTGCTGGGGGGGGAAGTGTAGATGACTGGGGAAGGCGATGGCAAACCACCCCGTAAAAAGCCTGCTGTGAAAACGTCGTGATGCGACGTCACCCCAGAATTGGAAACAACTGGTGCTTGCACAGGGAACGACCTTTACCTTTACCAAATGCTATGCTGAAAAACTGCTGCCTCTACCTCAAAACACAGCCCCCCAGAGTCCCATATACCCACGGACTGATTCTCCATTATACTCTATGGGGAACCAGTCTCCAAAGGATATATATAATGGAGTGCCCAGCAGACATTTCCCCACCCCTGCTGTCTGATAACCCTGAAGAGGGAGGAGGGCCTTTAAACCAGAGGATTCTCTGCCCCCAGCTGAGGATTGGCACCCCAGAGAGAGAGACAGAGACACAGAGAGATGCACCATGGAACTTCCATGAAGAAGACTGCAGATTTACACCCCGCCCTTCTCTCTGAATCAGAGTCTCAGAGCGGCTTACAATCTCCTATATCTTCTCCCCCCACAACAGACACCCTGTGAGGTGGGTGGGGCTGAGAGGGCTCTCGCAGCAGCTGCCCTTTCAAGGACAGAGTCTCAGAGTGGCTCCCAATCTCCTTGACCTTCCTCCCCCACAACAGATACCCTGTGAGGTGGGTGGGGCTGGAGAGGGCTCTCACAGCAGCTCCCCTTTCAAGGACAACCTCTGCCAGAGCTATGGCTGACCCAAGGCCATGCTAGCAGGTGCAAGTGGAGGAGTGGGGAATCAAACCCGGTTCTCCCAGGTAAGAGTCCGCGAACTCAACCACTACGCCAAACTGAACATTCCAGCTGCTCAGAGCGGGAAATGATTAACAACGGACATCCAACAAGAACGGTCAGGAAGGGCAGCACGCCCACAAAAGAGAGGAAAAGACTACAGCCCAGCAGTTATAGAAATGCAACTTGGCACGTGATGTGATTTAACCACCCAACATTATGCCCACAGTCACTGTTTTTAATTGTGCCAGGAGGTGAGAGCTAATTTCTTCACTTAGCTCGCTTCTCCATGCCAGCTGCAGAGTAATTCCCTTGAACTGGCAAGCGGTGAGAGCCAAGAGAACAGGACTTTTTAAAAAAAAATTACACTTGTTCAAGTATCACACACGACTGTGGTTTTAAATGAACCACGGCTAGTGTGATAGTCTGAAAACCAAGCAATCACACCAGCTACGGCTAGCCGGGTTCCATAAAGCCAGGATCTGAACCCAAGGCTATTCAACTATTTTCCCAGTGTTGGTCTGCAGAGCTAGATCTGAGTCCACCTTAGAGACCAACAAGATTCCTGGGGTATAAGCTTTAGAAAGCCAAAGGATCAGATGGAGCTTTGATACTCGAAATCTAGTACCATTCGTGCAAACTGAAGAGACATAACACGTCATGTGAGCTTTTGTCACAAGCAAGGGTTCCAGAACATAAGAAAAACTGCCAGTAGAAGGGTGAATGAAACACGGACTGAACCTAGGACCCATGTCACCACACCTGTTGGATTTCGGACTGCTACCCCAGCAAGAAGTAGCACATGCCGTACCTGTTGGATTTTGGACTGCTACCCAAACAAGACGCAGCACATTTATTAGTACTGCGCACACCTATCAACAAAAGGATACAGACAGTGGACTTTGGTACCGTTACAGCAATTGGAAATCAATTTGTATTTTGAGTTGTGCTGTATTCATGGACAATTGTAAGAATTTTGGTGAAGAATTCCTGAACAGGATATAAGAAATATCTGTGGAGCAATTATTTGCAATATGTAAGTGACGGAGTAGTTTATTTCAGTTGTTACTCAACTGGGGATTGGCAACCCTAAGCAGAGGGTGGGGTTTGAGGAGGGGAGGGGAGGGGCCTCAGCAGGGAACAAGGCCACAGAGTCCACCCTCCAAAGCAGCCATTTTCTCCAGGGGAGCTGATCTCTGCCGGCTGGAGATCAGTTATAAAACTGGGAGATCTCCAGGCCCCCCTTGGAGGCTAATAGCAAACAGGTAAACGACTGTGGAAAAATCACGAAATACACTAAATAATAATTCCCAATACTTAAAACAAAAATTCAAAAAACAGCAGCAATAACAATTTCATAGAAAATTTAGTAAATATACAAAACACTGATCACTACAGCATCTACAAGATCATCCTCACAACAATTCAATCAATAACATCACTCATAAATCATTATAAACAGTTCATTAATATCCTAAAGTACGTCGTTCCTCCAGACAGACTTCCAAAAAGTTTAACAAGACGATCCTGCCGCTTCTCTTGCGGTGGATTAAAGCGCTAGTGCGCTCCGACAGCCCTGTGGCCAATATCGATCTTGTAGGTTTATAGATGTTTCAAAAAGAAATTCAATCCAGCCAAAATCAAGGCTTCGGTTCTTGAAAAAATAAACAAGTGGGTGCATGGAAAACCTCTGAGAAAGCCAGTTTGGTGTGGTGGTGAAGTGCACGGACTCTTATCTGGGAGAACCGGGTTTGATTCCCCACTCCTCCACTTGCACCTGCTGGAATGGCCTTGGGTCAGCCAGAGCTCTGGCAGAGGTTGCCCTTGAAAGGGCAGCTGCTTTGAGAGCCCTCTCCAGCCCCACCCACCTCACAGGGTGTCTGTTGTGGGGGAGGAAGGGAAAGGAGATTGTGAGCCGCTCTGAGACTCTTCGGAGTGGAGGGCGGGATATAAATCCAATATCTTCATCTACGTCACAGGGTGTCTGTTGTGGGGGAGGAAGGGAAAGGAGATTGTGAGTCGCTCTGAGACTCTTCGGAGTGGAGGGCGGGATATAAATCCAATATCTTCATCTACCTCACAGGGTGTCTGTTGTGGGGGAGGAAGGGAAAGGAGATTGTGAGTCGCTCTGAGACTCTTCGGAGTGGAGGGCAGGATATAAATCCAATATCTTCATCTACCTCACAGGGTGTCTGTTGTGGGGGAGGAAGGGAAAGGAGATTGTGAGCCGCTCTGAGACTCTTCAGAGTGGAGGGCGGGATATAAATCCAATATCTTCATCTACCTCACAGGGTGTCTGTTGGGGGGGGGAAGGTAAAGGAGATTGTGAGCCGCTCTGAGACTTCAGAGTGGAGGGCGGGATATAAATCCAATATCTTCATCTACCTCACAGGGTGTCTGTTGTGGGAGAGGAAGGTAAAGGAGATTGTGAGCCGCCCTGAGACTCTTCGGAGTGGAGGGCAGGATATAAATCCAATATCTTCATCTACCTCACAGGGTGTCTGTTGTGGGGGGGGGGGGAAGGTAAAGGAGATTGTGAGCTGCTCTGAGACTCTTCAGAGTGGAGGGCGGGATATAAATCCAATATCTTCATCTACCTCACAGGGTGTCTGTTGTGGGGGAGGAAGGTAAAGGAGATTGTGAGCTGCTCTGAGACTCTTCGGAGTGGAGGGCGGGATATAAATCCAATATCTTCTTCTTCTCTGAGGGGGATGCACGTATATCACCGTTTCTGACCCAGTCTTTTATCAAAGGGGCTTCTCCCACTCATCAACTAGCCCAGGTAACAGCCTCACAGCACTACGAATTGGAAAAACTCTCTTGGAGGCTGGCAACCCTACAGCAGCTTGGTCATCTTCCTTCTGCCCGTCTCCTATGCACCAACTACGTTCACTGGGCAGCCATTTGTCGGCTTTGCCACCACTTATGGTGACCCGTATGACACTGACCAGAGCACAGGCCTTTTCCATCATGGCTCCAGCTCCGTGGAAGGTAATCCTTGAAGAGGAGAGAGGGGCCAACACATGGGAGACCTTCCAGAGGCCCTGCAAGGCCTGCCTATTTGCAATGGCTCTGGTGTGTGGTGGTGGTGGTGGTGGGGTAAACGGCAGGCATGTTTTAAGGAGGGGGAGGGATTTGGGACTTGCTATTTTATCTTGGTGGTTTTAACTGTTATCCTAAACTGCCTTGAATCGAGAGGAAAACCTGGATGTAAATGTCTGGATACATAAATAAATAAAACGGTGATTATATGAACACACATAGCCAAACCAACGATCGTTTGGATCGGCAGCTGCTTCGTTAACCACAGTTTGTGCCAACGCTGCTTCACTGCAACATCTCACGAAACAAAGTCTGTCAAGTGGCACCACCTCTCGCGGGCGCAAGACCCCAGAGATGGCAGGGAGGCCAAGGAGAGCCAGGAAGAACTAGGATTTAAACTCCAGCGGAGCGTCTTACAAGACTGACCCAAGACAGATGCACAAATCATGCCTGAAGGTCTGGATCCAGCTGGTTAAAAAAAAGGGAAAGGTAGTCGTCCCCTGTGCAAGCACCAGTCGTTTCCAACTCTGGGATGATGTCGCATCACGACATTTTCACGGAGACTTTTTTTTTTAGGGGGTGGTTTGCCATTGCCTTCCCCAGTCATCTACACTTTCCCCCCAGCAAGCTGGGGACTCATTTTATCGACCTCGGAAGGATGGAAGGCTGAGTCAACCTGGAGCCGGCTACCTGAACTTAGCTTCTGCCGGGATCCAGCCTGTACCTGGCATAAAAAACACCATCACTATTTTATCTATTTACTACCAACAATTCAGCCTTGTGAAGAATCATCCTTGTTACATGAAACCCAACATTCTAAGCCGGCGTGGCCACATGTGGCTCTTCCACACATATTATGTGGCTCTTAAAGCCCCCACTGCCCTGTTGGCTGGCTTGGAGGAGGCATATGTCTCTTTAAATTGCTTCTCCAAGCCAAGCCAGTTGGCAGCTTGGAGAATGCATTTGAATTAAAATTGCTTTCTTTTCACCTCTCCTTCCCTCCCCCTCTTTCTTGCAGGTCTCAAACGTCTGACATTTATTCTATATGGCTCTTACAATGGGCAAGTTTGGCCACCCTCCTTCTAAGCAAAAGCCAGTCCAAAGAAAGGCTCTCCCTCCTTAATCCAGGTATTCCCACCACCCGCTTCTGACACAGAGAAGCAGACAATAAACCTTCTAAACCTTCACCAGGAGGCCAAAAGAAGACACTCTTGATTCTCAGCGCTTAGTCACTCCTGAGAAAGGTGTGATTACTGAGTCTCCCCTCCGGCGTCTGCCTTCTGTCCTTCTTCTGATTGTTAATCAGCCGGCAAGGAAATTAAGGGCTGGGAGCTGTTTCCACAGAATTAGATCCCATTTCTTTCATCAGCTTCATCACGCTTATCTCTGTGTATCACAGGCTTGGAAGGGTTAGAATTTAACCAGCAGAGACAGGCGAACTTCAGCGCAAGGAGGGGAAGACCTTTGGGCTCTTCCATTCCAGACCCCCCACCCCCACCCCGTCGTGGATAAACATTATCTTGGGGGAGGGTGCAGATTGCTCTCTGAAGCCAGCCCAGGCCGAGTTTCTCAGGCAATAAGAAAGGTTAAAAAAACAGAGAAAGTTACACACAGTTTCTCTTCTTGTGCCTTCCGACAACACAGGCACAATTCCCAAGCCATTTTGAAACTGACAGAATCACATCAATACTTTTGCCAGGGACACTTTTATGAAGAAGCAAGGTCCTTTGTCACATATAAGGGGTGGGGTCCAGAAACACACTTTAGGGGCCCACCACATTTACATCCCAATCTTCCCCCAAGATAGTCCTAATGGTATAAATGGACTGGGAGGAAAGGGGCGTCAGATCGCAAAAGCTCAGCAGGGTCAGTAGTACTTGGAAGGGAGACCACCAAGGAAGGCTCTGTAGAGGAAGGCAGGGGCAAACCACCTCTGTTTAATCCCTTGTCTTAAAAGCCCCTTGCTTGCTGGGGTCAACATAAGGAAGAAAGTTCAGTGCTTAGATGGGGGACCACCAAGGAAGGCTCTGCAGAGGAAGGCAGGGGCAAACCACCTCTGTTTAATCCCTTGTCTTAAAAGCCCCTTGCTTGCTGGGGTCAACATAAGGAAGAAAGTTCAGTGCTTAGATGGGGGACCACCAAGGAAGGCTCTGCAGAGGAAGGCAAGGGCAAACCACCTCTGTTTAATCCCTTGTCTTAAAAGCCCCTTGCTTGCTGGGGTCAACATAAAGAAGAAGCTAAGAAAGTTCAGTGCTTAGATGGAGGACCACCAAGGAAGGCTCTGCAGGGGAAGGCAGGAGCAAACCACCTCTGTTTAATCCCTTGTCTTAAAAGCCCCTTGCTTGCTGGGGTCAACATAAGGAAGAAACTAAGAAAGTTCAGTGCTTAGATGGGCGACCACCAAGGAAGGCTCTGCAGAGGAAGGCAGGGGCAAACCACCTCTGTTTAATCCCTTGTTTTAAAAGCCCCTTGCTTGCTGGGGTCAACATAAAGAAGAAGCTAAGAAAGTTCAGTGCTTAGATGGGGGACCACCAAGGAAGGCTCTGCAGAGGAAGGCAACAGCAAACCACCTCTGCTTCTCACTTGCCTTAGAAGCCCTTTGCTGGGGTCACCATATGGTAGAAGCTAAGCAAGTTCAGTACTCAGATGGGGGACCACCAAGGAAGGCTCTGCACAGGAAGTCTATGGCCAACTTCCTCTGCTTCTCACTTGCCTTAAAAGTCCCCTGCTGGGGTCATCGTAAGTCATTGGGGAACATGTGGAGAAAGGTTGTCCCGTAGATAGGGACTTGACACCCCCATCCCAGATCCAATATTGGAAGCAACCGATTCTCTCCACATCTGCAACCTGCCAATTCAGGCATGCAGTCTGCACCATCAGGGGCACTGGTGGAACATCACAGGAGCATGCCTAGACAAAGATACCTAATGAAACTCCTGCAATAGCCAGCAGCAAAAGGCTTACAGTCCCCATTTCCACGTTTCCATTCTGGGACACCGGATGCTTGGGCTACTCTTGAGCTTGCTTTCGCCCAGTGAGGTAATCATTACACACTTACGAAGATTAGATCATTTCAGAAAAGACTGGGAAAGCTAAGAAGCAAACTTCCATGTTTAGAGGTAAGTACCAACTGCTAGTATTAAAGAATAGGCAATAACTATAGCCTTCATTCCTGATTCAAGAGTCTCCAGATACCCAACTGCCCACTGCTGGAAAGAAAGTTCTTCTGTTCTAATCTAGCCATGTGGACTGAAGGGAACCTTCCATGTTCAGAAGCACTAAACCTCTGAATCTCAGAGCCAAGAGGAAACATCAGAGGAAGGCCTCGGCCATTGTTAGACCTCCAGAGGTACTTGTTGGCCTCTGAATGAGACAGGATGCTGGACTAGATGGACCACTAGTCTGATCCAGGAGGACTCTCCTGAAGTTCTTATGTAGGCCTCAGCCTCTGTGCCCTGTGGTTGGCCCTCCAGAACTGGTTGGCCACTGTGTGAGACCAGATGCTGGAGCAAATGAACCACTGGGTCTGACCCAGCAGGGCTCTTCTGATATTTATTTATTACTTTAAATTTACATCCCGCCTTCTCCGCAAACAGACTCAGGGCGGCTAACAGTTATATAAAACAATTTAAAAATGATAAAAATACATTTAAAACATTTTATGGTGCTATACGTTTTAATATGGTGGGATCTTTCTTTTGCTGTTGATGATCCCATGATATTCGTAGCCCCTCTCAGCGGTGAGAGGTGGTGGTTCTAGCCCAGATTCAGATGTTGAAGGCCTGTTGAAACAGTTCAGTTTTACAGGCCCTGCGGAATTGTGAAAGATCCTGAAGCCCTTATGCCATTCCACATTTCTGGTGCCACCACCGAAAAAGCCCTAGCCTGAGCGGAGCGGAGCCTGGCTTCCTTTGGTCCGGGGATGGACAATAGATTTTGTGTCCCTGAACGCAGTGCTCTCTGGGGAACATGCGGAGAAAAGTGGTCCCGTAGATAATAATAATAATAATCAGCTTTTATTTATATCCCGCCCTCCCCGCCGAGGCAGGCTCAGGGCGGCTCACAAGACATGGTGTGTACCATGGTTATAATAATACAATTCATATAATAAAATGCAATTAATAAATACGGTTAAAAGACAGTTACATAAATATTTTAAAAACCACAATAATTAGAGGTGCTACATTACAGTAATATATATATCCAGATGGCCAGATGTCACTTTCAGGGTTCCACCTTATAGGCTTGTTGAAAGAGGACAGTTTTACAAGCCCTGCGGGACTGGTTAAAGTCCCGCAGGGCTCGCACTTCCTCCGGTAGCTGGTTCCACCAGTGGGGAGCCATTATTGAGAAGGCCTGCTCCCTCGTTGCTTTCAGTTTGGCCTCCCTTGGTCCAGGGATTTTTAGGAGATTTTGGGAACTAGATCTCAGTGCTCTCTGGGGAACATATGGAGAGAGGCGGTCCCTAAGGTAGGCAGGTCCTCGGCCATATAGGGCTTTAAAGGTGATAACCAGCACCTTGTAGCGAACTCGGAACACAACTGGAAGCCGGTGCAGCTCCCTCAGCCCAGGCTGCACGTGTTCCCACCGAGGTAGTCCCACTAACAGCCTGGCCGCCGCATTCTGCACTAGCTGCAGTTTCCGAGTTTGGCACAGGGGCAGCCCCATGTAGAGGGCATTACAGTAGTCTAATCTCGAGGTGACCGTTGCATGGATCACTGGCCCCCAACTATAAATAGGCAGGCCCCTGACCATAAAGGGCTTTAAAGGTCATGTTATCATGACGCTGGGCTAGATATGCTTTGCGTTCCCTTTTACTAAAGCTTTGCTGTGAATTAGCCAGTGAAAAGTTAGGTCACTTCCACTGGCAAGGGGGAAACCAAGTGATGCACCTCAAAGACTTTTATTTAACTTTAAAGACCCACTTTCATTCCCTTATCAGCACTCCTTGATCCAGACAGCCACTCTTTTTAAAAAAAAAATTCAGCACGCATACTCAGTGACTTAACATGGATCAAAATTGCCCCTTGGTGCCCTTTGGCCACGCTATTATCCTTAACTATCGGGGCGGTAAAAGGTTTTTCTACTGGCATTCCTGATGCAGCCCCCAAAGGGAGAGGGTTGGCTCTGCAGATGAAGGAGGGCAGCAGGACCCAAAGGGTGTGATCTCACAGCTATAGCCCGACTTTGCTGCACCCCGGTTCCATCCCGCCATCGCAAATGCTTATTAGGATTCTTCTGTTGCCCATAACAGGATGAGGAGAGAACACAGCTCAGTGGAAAAATGATGCTTCACACTTAGACGCTTTCAGGCGCCATCTCGGGCGTCTGGACCACAGAGAGTAGCTTTTGAGGAAGGCAATGCTTGCGACTATAAGAAGCAGCCGCTACTCAGCGTACTGATCTAGATGGACCCATGGCCTGTCGCTGTAAGGTAGCTTTGTACATTCAAGAGCTGAACCCATTGGAATTTTGGAAACCACTATCCCCACTGCTGAATGGAGGACAGCTGCTTTGCTGGTCAAATCACCCTCATTCAGGGATTCGGAGCCTGTGCCTTTAAACCCAGTAAAGGCATCTTTCTTGGAGCATAAGAAACTTGCTTTCAGCACCCAGCGGTACCAACTTCAGTCTTGATCACTTCTTTGGAATACGCAAACTCAACTGCAGTGCCAGCATTTTAAATGCTCCCATTGTCTCCTTCATTGTCATTTTCCCATCCGAGCATTGAAAAAAGGCATGCCTTTACAGCTCTCCCCGTATACATTCGCAATGCAGAGGATTTCTATAGAAATTGTAATATACTGGTGCCAGTGATATGCTGATTATTCATTTTTTCCATTGAAAGGACAGCGAAGGTGATATACTAACCAGCAGCGTTCCCTCTAAGCTGAGTTAACGTGAGCTAGCTCACAGATTTTTAACCTCCAGCTCGCAGATTTTTGTTTTAGCTCAGGAAGGATGACCTCAGAGCACAATAATTTAAACAGCAGGTCCCCGCTTTAATGCCAGTAGCTCACAAAGTAGAATTTTTGCTCACAAGACTCTGCAGCTTAGAGGGAACACTGCTAACCAGTTCCTTCTGCTCTGGAGCATAGGAGTCATGCTTCTATGGGAAGGGCTAAAAATCAAATGTAAGAAATGATTTGCAGTTGTGGAGCAGCCTGTTCAGCCACACACACCCCTACGCCATTTTTGCCCCAGTTCTCTAGGTTGCCTGAATAAAATGCTGGATCTTTCACAAGTACCTAGAACTATTTCGACATCTGCTTGGCTTTCAGGCGTCTCTCTCTGCTCCTTCCTGTTGGCTTCTGTTGTAATTTTTGGTACTGTTAAAGGCATTTTGCATCCCTATGGGGAGCAGGGAAAGAAGGATATAAAGAAACCAACACCACACCCAGAACTACTGTGTTCAATCGCGCTAATTTCCAGAGGAATGTATCCTAACAGAGTTAAAACCGGCATGCCGTATGGTAACAGAATTGCTCATCCCTCTTGCCTGCACTCTGGCTGAATCCCAGATGTTGGCTGCTAGAAAACCGTTTACTAGGTAGACGCTACCTTTCACCTCTCAATGGAACTGAACCTGCCTACCTGCAAGACAGCATCTCCTGTGTTCCATCACAACAGCTTGCTCCCCGGAGCAAAGCATTCCAAAGGTACCACCCTGCAAACAGCTGACATCAGCAATCGCCCATTCATGTGTATTCCCTACAGCGGCTGCCACAGCCAGACAGCCAGAGGCTATCAGGAAGGCCCTCCCACGCTTCTATTGTTTCATAGACAGTGCCAAATGGAATTGTTCAGGAAGCTATTCTTATTAAAAGAGCAAACTTGCTTAATGTAAGAGCCACAGAGAATAAATCTCAGATGTCTGAGAGCCACAAGAAAACAAATGTCAGATGTTTGAGAGCTTCAAGGGAGGGAGGGAGAAGGAGTGGAAAGAAAGCAACTTTAACTTTAAATGCATTCTCCAAGCCGCCAGCTGGCTTGGCTTGGAGAAGTGATTTAAAGAGACAAATGCCTTCTCAAAGCCAGCCAAGGGGGCAGTGGGGGCTTCAAGAGCCATACGATATGTGTGAAATAGTCACATGTGGCTCCCAAGCCACCCCTGGTATAAACTTTGTTGGTCTTAAAGTTGCCACTGGACTCAAACTTTGTTCTACCGCCGCCCACCTGGGTCTATCTTCAAGGAAGGGACCACATTATGCCACATGGAATGGAACTCCATCAACCTTACAAAAAAAACTCTAGCAGGAACAAACTGATATTTCTTTTCTTATGGACTAGTAGCTTCCATTTCAATGTATCTGAAGAAAAAGTGCACACACACCAAAGCTCACACCTTGAATAAAATGTTGTTGGTCTTAAAGGTGCCACTGGACTCAAACTTTGTTCTAATCTACAGCATAACTGATCAACTCAGAAAGAGATTTCTATAAGAAAAAGACGACTGCAGATTTATACTCCGCGCTTCTCTCTGAACTCAGAGAGGCTTACAATCTCCTATATCTTCTCCCCCCACGACAATCCCCTGTGAGGATGTTATAGGATGGGAGAGACTTGTCTTAGTAGTAGTATGTGCGAAAAGGATCTAGGGGTCTTAGTGGATCACACACTGAACATGGGTCAACAGTGTGATGCGGTGGCTAAAAAGGAAATGCAATTTTGGGCTGTATCAACAGAAGTATAGTGTCCAGATCATGTGATGTGATGGTATCGCCTTACTCTGCTCTGATAAGACCTCACCTGGAGTATTGGGTTCAGTTTCGGGCACCACATTTTAAGAAGGAGATAGACAAGCTGGAACAGAGGGTGACGAAGATGGTGAGGGGTCTGGAGACCAAGTCCTATAAGGAAAGATTGTAGGAGCTGGGGATGTTTAGCCTGGATGTTTAGCCTGGAGAGGAAGCATGATCACCATCTTAAGAACATAAGAGAAGCCATGTTGGATCAGGCCAACGGCCCATCAAGTCCAACACTCTGTGTCACACAGTGGCAAAAAAATTTATATACACACATACACTGTGGCTAATAGCCACTGATGGATCTTCAAGTACTTGAAGGGCTGTCATATAGAGGATGGTGTGGAATTGTCTTCTGTGGCCCTGGAAGGTAGGACCAGAACCAGTGGGTTGAAATTATATCAAAAGTGTTTCCGGCTCAACATTAGGAAGAACTTCCTGACCGTTAGGGCGGTTCCTCAGTGGAACAGGCTTCCTCGGGAGGTGGTGAGCTCTCCCTCCTTGGAGGCTTTTAAACAGAGGCTAGATGGCCATCTGACAGCAATGAAGATCCTGTGAATTTGGGGTAGGTATTTGTGGGTTTCCTGCATTGTGCAGGGGGTTGGACTAGATGACCCTGGAGATCCCTTCCAACTCTATGATTCCTCCCCACTGCATTGTTTCATTTTAAAAGAATCTTTGCTGATACATGAAATTACTTCATCTTACTTCGTACACCACATGTTGATTGACTGAATAGTCTTATACTTGTAACCTACCCAGAGGCTCTGCATTATTCTTTTCCAACCAGGAATCTTTGCTGTTCGATCCAAATGATTTTATCATACTTTATTATTTGCTTGCTGGCTGACTGAATAGTTCTGATTAGATCTGCAATCCGCTCCGTGTGAGAATAGCAGGCTATACGTTAAGCGCATAACAACCGATAGCGGCCACACGTCCTACCACGGTGCAGATATTTGCAGGCTTAAGAACCAGCGGTATGGCGATGGAAAGGATATTTCAAAATGCAGACCCAGGAAGTCTACGCCTCACTCTACAATTTCCGGCAGGAAGGCATCTTAATGTATTTGTCCCTTTGGAGTTTTTCCTCTCCTGGTTATCTTTCCCATCACTGAAATTTAGCTCTCCCATCAATAAAATTTAAACTGTCAGCCCCGTAGGGCAGGGATGTATCTTGTTGCTAAATGTTGCTTTTGTAAAGCGCAACAGACGCTACGGTTGCCATGCTCTTCTGACTCTGAGCCGCAGAAGTTTAGTGGAAGAAAAGCACTAAGCATCATTAGGAAGGGAACTGAAAACAAACTGAAGGAGGTGGCGGCGGCTACCAGCATAGACTGCTTCAAGAAGGGACTGGATAAGCATACGGAGCAGAGATCCATTAGCGGCTATTAGCCACAGCATGTGTTTGGGGCAGTGATTCCTGGTGTTTTAGGGGGCGGGCAGTGGGAGAGCTTTTAGTGTCCTGGCCCCACTGATGGACCTCCTGATGGGACCTGAGTTTTGTGGCCACTGTGTGACACAGAGTATTGGACTGGATGGGCCACTGGCCTGATCTAACATGGCTTCTCTTCTGTTCTTACGTCTGTGACAGTGAAGCTTTGTATTCTTGGTGCTGGGGGGGCGGGGTGCAAAGTGGAAGGACTTCTAGCCCCACTTGTGAACCGCCTTTCTTTTTTGGCCACTGTGTGACACAGAGTGTTGGACTGGAGGGGCCACTGGTCTGATCCAACATGGCTTCTCTGATGTTCTTCTGTGACACAGAGTGTTGGACTGGAGGGGCCATTGGCCTGATCTGACATGGCTTCTCTTATGTTCTTCTGTGACACAGAGTGTTGGACTGGAGGGGCCATTGGCCTGATCTGACATGGCTTCTCTTATGTTCTTCTGTGACACAGAGTGTTGGACTGGAGGGGCCATTGGCCTGATCTGACATGGCTTCTCTTATGTTCTTCTGTGACACAGAGTGTTGGACTGGATGGGCCACTGGCCTGCTCCAACATGGCTTCTCTTATGTTCTTCTGTGACACAGAGTGTTGGACTGGAGGGGCCACTGGTCTGATCCGACATGGCTTCTCTTATGTTCTTCTGTGACACACAGAGTGTTGGACGGGATGGGCCACTGGCCTGCTCCAACATGGCTTCTCTTATGTTCTTCTGTGACACAGAGTGTTGGACTGGATGGGCCACTGGCCTGCTCCAACATGGCTTCTCTTATGTTCTTCTGTGACACAGAGTGTTGGACTGGATGGGCCACTGGCCTGCTCCAACATGGCTTCTCTTATGTTCTTCTGTGACACAGAGTGTTGGACTGGAGGGGCCACTGGTCTGATCCAACATGGCTTCTCTTATGTTCTTATGTCCAAAATGGCCAGCAGGCCTGTAGCTACAGGAGGCCTGTGGGGGCCCTGCCCCCTGAATCATGTTGAGTACCCCAACTCAGATGCCACTGACCTTTCCTCCCTCCCCTTGCCACCACTGCAGGGGTGAAAGCTGAGAGGCTGGAGGCCACCCCCTCCCTTCACACACACACCGTTAAAATTTCATGAGAGGGGTACCCAGGGGCAGCTGCTGCCCCTCCCACACAATTTAAAGGGCCCACTGGGGAAGATGATGATATTGGATTTATATCCCACCCTCCACTCTGAATCTCAGAGCGGCTCACAATCTCCTTTACCTTCCTCCCCCACAACAGACACTCTGTGAGGTGGGTGGGGCTGAGAGGGCTCTCACAGCAGCTGCCCCTTCAAGGACAACCTCTGCCAGAGCTATGGCTGACCCAAGGCCATTCCAGCAGCTGCAGGTGGAGGAGTGGGGAATCAAACCCGGTTCTCCCAGATAAGAGTCCACGCACTTAACCACTACACTAAACTGGAAGGAAAGTGAAGGCCCCCTAACCTCTCAGCTTCCACCCCTCTGGCCCCTCAAGCAGTGTTGCAACGGCAGAGGGGTGTGGATGGGATTTTGTTGGTCTTAAAGATGCCACTGGGCTCAAACTTTGATTTACTGCAGCCTACCCAGAGCCACAGCGGCAGTGTCCAGGGGAGGGGAGGGGAGCCGCTAAGTGCCCCCTGACTTTTTAAAATCCTAGTTACGGGTCTGATGGCCAACAGTATTACAGTGATTTTGCACACTACACTGATCTATGGCACACGGCCACACTGGGAATTCCTGCATACTTTTTTCATCACGCCATATCTCATTGCGAAACTGGAAACACTTCTTTGCACAATACATCAGTGGCTGAGGGAACACGCTGCCAGGAAGATGTGGTGATTCCTCCTCCTGCAAATCAGGGGTGGAATTCTAGCAGGAGCTCCTTTGCATATTAGGCCACACCTCCCTGATGTCGCCAATCTGCCAAGAGCTTACAAAAATGAGGCTTGTAAGCTTCTTGGAGGACTGGCAACATCGTGGGGGTGTGGCCTGATATGCAAAGGAGCTCCTGCTAGAACTCTACCCCTGATCTGCAGATAGATATTAAGGTGGATGAGGAAAGTTCATGGGGGAGACGTTTATCAACGGCTATTTGTGCAGGCTAGCCTGGTCTTGTCAGATCTCAGAAGCTAAGCAGGCTAAAATGTGGATGGGAGACCTCCGAGGAACGCCAGGGCCATGATGTGGAAGCAGGCTACGGCAAACCCCCCTCTTAACGTCTCTTGCCTTGAAAACCCTATGGGGTCACCGTAAGTCAGCTGTGATTTGATAGTACTTCCCACCAGCATATTTTTCCCAATGGCAAAGTAGAACCTCCACATGCAGAGGTAGTGTACCTCCAAATGCCAGTACCTGAGAGACGACAAGAGGAACCTTTTGGTATCCGTGCTCAACCTGCAGGCCTTCTGGAGGGGCACCCATTTGACCACTGGGAGAAACAGGATGCTGGATTAGAGGACCCTTTGGCCCGAACCAGCAGGGTTCCTGTTACAGAAATATGTAAGATCTACAGCCGGAGGATGTCTTTTTTAGACTTAAACCCAGGGCGTTTTTTGTAGCAGGAACTCCTTTGCATCTTAGGCCACACACCCCTGATGGAGCCAATCCTCCTGGAGCTTACAGTAGATCCTGAACTAAGCTCCAGGAGGATTGGCTCCATCATGGGGACGTGGCCTAATATGCAAAGGAGTTCCTGCTACAAAAAAAGCCCTGCCCAGAGACAGGAGTTGAAGAATCACAGAATTGGTCAGCCCAGGTAAGTCCGATCTCCGAAGCTAAGCAGGAGCAACCTGGGCAAGTACTTGGATAGGAGACCTCCTTGGAATACCAGGACTAGGAGGCAGAGGCAGGCTGTATCAAGCTACTTCTCTGAAAATCCTCCATGCCCCAATAGGCGTTGCCAGAAGTGGCCATGACACATACGCATGCAATACAAAAAATGCCCCAAAAAAGAATTGGAATGGGCCACAGAGGCCATCTAGTCCAACCCCCAGCTCAATGCAGGATCGAGCATCCCTGACACATGTTCCCCCAGCCACTGCCTTAAGACTCCCAGTGAGAGGGAGCTCATCACCTCCTTAAGCAGTCGATTCCAATGTAAAAAACCAAGCAAACCCAAATCCCTACCATATCCTGCTACCCAAAAAAGCCGTGCTTATACGAGTAAACCTAGAACTGAATTCTCAGCAAGCACAGCTCTTGCCATTGATGGCTTTTAAGCACTTCCTCACCAGAAAACACAACAAACAAAAAAGTCGAAGGAAACTTGCTGCGCTGCAGATGTTTGGGGCTGGGCTGAATTCCCTTAAAAGCTATTTTCAAAGCCACTCCCTCCCAGGGGCTAACCTCTCTTTTTTAAAAAGGTTACTCGCCGTCTAAAAATACATAATTATGCACTGAAGTCTTTCAACCAGCCCAATGAAAAACATGTGTCTCTGCCTTACCGAGGATCTCGTTCAGAATTAAGGGTGTGGAGGTGGCGGGGGGGGGGGGCACGGGGGAAGAGAACGACTACAGCATGGATGCCTGTGCAAACAGAGATAGATCGTTCGGAGTGATTCTCAGATTAGCTTTCTACTGAACCGAGATCTAAGGGGATTTGGGGAAGGACGGTGGAGGGAAGTGGAACAGCTGGCTTCAGGCATGGCTCATAGCGTCAAGGTTAAAAACAGGAGGAAGGAGAGCGGCATACTCCTTACCGAATGTACCTGCGCAAAATCGGGTCCAGTTTTTACTATAGCTGCTTGCAAAGCTGCGCAAGCAGCCTTGAAATGCGAGTTACCCTTTTGGATGCAGTTCGTCGCTCTCCTCAAATAAGCACTCTGCAACAGAGAGATCCGAGTCAAAGCTCTCTTCGTCAGATACAAGTAGGACTCAGAGGTCTCTAACGCCTGCTTATATCTGATGAAGGGGGCTTTGACTCTCGAATGCTCATACCTCGAAAATCTCATAGAATCAGAGTTGGATGGGACCTCCAGGATCATCTAGTCCAACCGCCTGCACAATGCAAGAAACTCACAAATACCTCCCCCTAAATTCACAGGATCTTCATTGCTGTCAGAGAGTCATCTAGACTCTGTTTAAAAACCTCCAAGGAAGGAGAGCCCTCTCATCGGTTTCTAACGTCCTCCCGGACTCGAATCTAGCTGTTCCACCGCAGATCTACACGGCTACCTACCTGAGACAGAATCTTTGTGAATCAGCCTCTTAAAATGTCAAACTGACCAAAAGCTCTGCGATATCTCCAAGTTACAGGATTACAGCTTTATTTACTGATAGTAAATGAAGAAATCCTTGCACCCTCTCAGGAAAGAGCACTATACTGAGAGAATGATCACCAAACTGTACGCTGCAAGATTTAAAGGTCCCTAATAAAGGTTTCCTTCCTTGGAGGTTTTTAAACAGAGGCTACATGGTCATCTGACAGCAATAAAGATCCTGTGAATTTAGGGGGAGGTGTTTGTGAGTTTCCTGAATTGTGCAGAGGGTTGGACTAGATGACCCTGGAGATCCCTTCCAACTCTATGATTCTGTGATTCTATTAGCTCAAGACATTCACTTTTCCACACAAGAGGTTGCCTAGAGCACCTCTGCATTCTTTTCCACACAAGAGGTTACCCAGTGCAGCTCTGCATGCTTTGCCATTCTGGCGCTGCCTCTTTGCATCACTAAGGATAGATAATTTTGTGCAGCATCTACCCCTCAGGTGTCATCGGAGAATTCGGTTACTTAGGGGGTTCGGTATCATTAATTAATAGTCTTAGGATGAGTTTATCTTTGAATGTGCGCAAGACTCGCTGTTCTAGGGCACAAACCAGGGAGTCTCACAAGAGACTGAGATCCTCCAGGCGTAAGCAATTCTCACACATTCTCAAACATAAATCTTCGCAGCTGTATGAAAAGATAAAAGGAAGCACTTCTTCACAAAGAGTGATTAACACATGGAATTCATTGCCACAGGAGGTGGCGGCAGCTACAAGCATAGACTGCTTCAAGAGGAGACTGAATCAACATATGAAGCAGAGGTCCATCAGTGGCTATTAGAAGACTGCAGATTTATACCCCGCCCTTTCCTCTGAATCAGAGACTCAGAGCGGCTTACAATCTCCTATATCTTCTCCCCCCACAACAGACACCCTCTGAGGTAGGTCACCTACCATAGGTGGGGCTGAGAGAGCTCTCCCAGAAGTTGCCCTTTCAGAGACAACTCCTGCGATACCTATGGCTAACCCAAGGCCATTCCAGCAGCTAGAAGTGGAGAAGTGGGGAATCAAACCTGGTTCTCCCAGATAAGAGTCCACACACTTAACCACTACACCAAACTGGCTCTCCTACAGGGTAAAGATGGAATTCTCTGTCTGGGACAGTGATGCTCTGTATTCTTGGTGCTTGGGGAGGGCTTCTAGTGTCCTGGCCCCAATGGTGGACCTCCTGATGGCATCTGGGTTTTCTTGGCCACTGTGTGACACAGGGTGTTGGACTGGATGGGCCATTAGCCTGATCCAACATGGCTTCTTTTATGTTCTTAAGAGTACCTCCAGTTTTAATTTAGACAGCTGATGGCCACAGGCAACAAATTTTGGGAATGCTGTTGGCAAGTAACAACGAATTTGGTGGCACCACCTTCAGTATGAACATACCAGATTGCAGCAGTGTATTGAGAGCGCTCAAATCCACAGAACACACAACCCTTTTGTGCCATATAAAGCAACCCCCTCCTCTCAAACTCATGGAAACTTGCTATGGTTTCTCAGTAGAAAAGCGAATGGCTTAAATATGCTCAGAGGCTCTCTCATTCACATGTCCTATTTATCCTTAAGACTGCAAACAGTGCCAAGACTCAGTTCCAACCCACATTCATCTCCAGCCAACCTCTTGGGAAGTCACCGGGGCTGTACCAGCTTACATCTAAGCATGGGGAGGTATTTGTGAATTTCCTGCATTGTGCCGGGGGTTGGACTAGATGACCCTGGAGGTCTCTTCCCACTCTATGATTCTACAATCTCACCTAAACTGGATCCGGACATTAAAACGGCATCGCACAAACCATTTCCTTTACACTGGGATCCCAGGAATTCTTATATTGATTACTTCTTCACACAACAAAGAATTTGCTTTCGGAACTCATTGCCACAAGCACATGCCCCCCCCCACAAATTTAGATACTAGATTTGTCTTTTAAAAAAAAGAATTCATGGGGCAGATGGTTATTAGCCACAATACCCAAACAGAACCTCCAGCTTTAGATCCAGTACACCTCTGAGTTCCAGATGCAAGGACTGAGCATCAACAGCAGGCTGTTTCCTTGCTCTGGCGCCATACAGGAGTTTTTAAGACACCTGTGAAGTTGCAACCACATGCAGAGAGCAAGCTGTTCCCTGGGGCTAGCCAAAAATTAAGGGGCACAGTGAGAGCATCACTCCAAGTCTGAATACTGCAAGACTGTCTACCATCACTGTCCAAAAGAAGTCATTCCTGGACTACCAAATCCTCCACATGCATACTCAGAACTTGTAATTCCTACTACCTCCCGTTAGAGCCAGTTTGGTGTAGTGGTTAAGTGTGCGGACTCTTATATGGGAGAACGGGGTTGGATTCCCCACTCTTCCACTTGCACCTGCTGGCATGGCCTTGGGTCAGCCATGGCTCTCATAGGAGTTGTCCTTGAAAGGGCAGCTGCTGTAAGAGCTCTTTCAGCCCCACCTATCTCACAGGGTGTCTGTTGTGGGGTGGGGAGGAAGGTAAAAGAGATTGTGACAGCTCTGAGATTCGGAGTATAGGGTAGGATATAAATTCAAAATCTTCTTCTTAGTCTTACTCTTGGGAAAATGAACCTAGGATTGCAGCTTTTCTTAAGAAAAACAACCCTGATTTCTTTTTAAATTACCTGATCCTTTCTACTGCGAACTTATGGAACAGCTAAGGCAGCACTTTGTGACAGGCCACAATCCATCCATTCCAGTGCACCCTCCCCAGTGTGACTACTCTATAGAGCAAGGACGGCCTATATCGACTAGCTTCTTCCTACACCCCTTCCCTCCTTTTTCCTGTTACTTTCTCCTTTTTTAATAAATTACATTATTTAAACCTCACAGGGGATGGATGCATCCGGAACAAGAGGAAAAGAACTCCCAGATGGGGGCAGGGTTACTTTAAAAATGTTCAACTGGAAGCAAGCAGCGGCTCAGGAAAGCGCCTACCCTGCCTGCCACACATTCTACGAGGCTTTAAGGTGCTCCTACATTCTTCCTCTTTTCCACTGCTACAGACCGGCTAGCACGGCTGCCCATCTCGAGAAAGGAAGTTTGTGTTTTAACCCAAAAGCTGGGGAGGGACAGACATCTACAATATGCTTCCCTCCCGCCTCTCCTCCCTGTGGGGGGGGGGGGGGGCAGCGGAACGGAACCCATGCAAGGGGTTCGGTCCAGAGGTCCATTTGGGGCAACCTGGAGCCGGGCTTCGCTCAAGGACTCACTCCTCAATCCCTCTCTCCCCCTCCTCCGACGCATAACCTGTTCTTTCAGAAAGAGGCTCGGTTCGTTCTTTTGACAAAGCGCCTCCGAACAGAAGCCCCTTGCGGGAAGAGAGCGAGAGAGGGAACCAACAAGTGGGGGCAGCGACAACAAAAAGTTCGCCAGCTCGGCATGCGCGCAGGCTGCTCGGCGGCCGCCACGATCCGGAGCGGCCCGCGTTCACACCCGCTGCTCGACGCCCGCTCCGGCTTTACCTTGCACGAGTAGGTCTGATGCACCGGATCCACGTTGACGATTTCTTCCACCGTGCCCGTGAGGACGACGTTGGCCTCCTCTTCCCTCCGCTCCAGCTCCCTCTCGGGGCAGCTGCAGCCGCAGCCCCCCAGCCACGACGCCAGCAGCGGCCAGAGCAGCAGCAGGCAGGCGAGGGGCCGGGGGGGTCTCTTCGCCCACCCCATGGCGGCACAAAAGGAGGCCGGGAGAGGCGACGAAGCGAAAGGGAGGCTTGCAAAAAAAAAAGCCAGCGGCTCAAGGCACGCAGTTGCCCGCTTGCTGCACCCACCGCGCCAGCTCGGCTTGCACCGATCGCCGCCGGAGAGTCCGGTTACTTTTGTTGCAAAGCGACCGGGAAAGTGGGGGGGGGGAGGTGGAGGAGCAGAAATCCTGAAGGGGGGAGGCGGATAAAAAAAGCGAGAGAGCCCGGCTTCCAGCTCCGAGCAAGCGAGCAGATTGTTGCTCCCCTCCTCTGCTTGCTTGCTTGCTCTCTCGCTCCCTTGCAGGCGCTTTCGCCAGTGCGAGAGGAAAAAGCTTGCAGAGAGAGAGAGAGAGAGAAGCGCTGGTGGAGAAGCGGGAGGGAGAGAGAGAGAATCGAAATTTGCATGCGATCTGAATTGCTGATAAGGGCGAGGGGGAGGGGGGAAGCAAGAGGGGAGGCCTGGCCAAAAAAATAAGGGGTGGGCGAGAGAGAAAGAGAGAGCAAAGAAAAGAAAGGGAGGAAGAAAAGCAGGCGAGCGAGCCTCCTGCGCTTGCAGGCTGCCTCTGGCGAGAAGGGGCAGAGACGCCACCCGCAGGAAGGCCGGCTCCCATCAGGTTAATGGATAATCAGGCCTCCAAACGTGATGTGACTCTTAAAGGTGGAGCTTTGGGGAGATGCGGGAGGGGCGGGGGGAGCGGCGGAGCCCCTTCGGCCTCTCGGGGAGGCTGCGCCGGCTTTTCAAAGGGGGCTCGTCTCCTGGCGTTCCCCTGTCTTGGTTGGGCTTTTTGTTTGCAGCCAGAGGGAAGGGCGGGGGGGGGGGGAAGAGCCAACTTTTTTTTTTTGTTGTTAATTATTCCTGGCAAGGCCCTGTTGCTTTTAAGGGCCGCCAAGCAGTTCAGGCGGTGAAACTTGCAAGGGATTAAAAAGGCTTCCCCGGTTGAATTTCTAACCGCAAAAGGCTCCCGAGCAACGATGCAGAAATGCGGCGCGTGGAAGTATACATAGAAGGACGCTGGAATCTCTGTCCCTGCTTGTATCTGATGAAGGGAGCTTTGACTCTCTGGTAGGGTGGCCGCCTCCAGGTGGGGCCTGGAGATCTCCCGCTTTGACAGCTGATCTCCAGCTGGCAGAGGTCAGTTCCCCTGGAGAAAAGGGCTGCTCTGCAGGGTGGACTCTATGGAGTTGCACCATGCTGAGGCCCCTCCCCTCCCGAAACCCCACCCTCTCCTGAATCCACCCCCAAAGTCTCCAGGTATTTTCCAACCCACACCCGGCAACCCTGCTCTCAATCTGTGTGTGTTGTTCTGCAAGATTCAAGGCCAGAACACGCTGAAGCAGTGGTCTCCAACCCTGTTTGAGCCTGCGGACACCTTTGGAATTCTCATATAGCAGGGGTGGCCAGACTTGCTTAACACGAGAGCCACATAGAATAAACATCAGATGTTTCAGAGCCAGAAGACAAGGAAGGAAGGAAAGCAAACAGATGGAAGGAGGGAGAGGTGAAAAGAAAGCAACTTTAACTTCCAATGCATTCTCCAAGCCGCTGGCTGCCTTGGCTTGGAAAAGTGATTTAAAGAGTGAAATGCCTTCTCCAAGCCAGCCAACAGGGCGGTGGGGGCTTTGAGAGCCACACAATATGTGTGAAAGAGCCACATGTGGCTCCTGAGCCACAGTTTGGCCACCCCTGTCATATAGGGTGGTGGGCACAGCCACAGAAGGCAAAGCTAACCCTAAAATGGCTGCCACCAGGTCTGGCCGTAGACTTTCTGGCCCCCTAGGCAAAGCTAACTTCTGGTGCCTCCCCCCCCCCACTGATAATGTCACCAAGTCACATGGGGCACCCAATTTGGCACCCCCAGAAGGCTGGCGCCCTAGGCAATTGCCTAGTTTACCTAGTAGCAGGGCTGGCTGACTCTTAGTCACACAGTGGAAACCTTCATGTGGTGGTGGGTTGTTCTTCAGTCGCACAGTCGAGTCCGACTCTTTGCGACCCCCTGGACAAAGTCACGCCAGGCCCTCTTGTCTTCCACCATCCTCCGAAGTTGGTTCAAATTCGTGTTTGTTACATCCGTAACACTGTCCAGCCATCTCCTCTTTGGCTGTCCCCTTCTTCTTTTGCCTTCTGTCTTTTCCATCATTAGGGTCTTCTCCAGGGAGTGCTCCCTTCTCATTGGGCAGCCAAAGTATTTGAGCTTCAGCATCTGACCTTCCAGGGAACAGTCTGGGTTGATTTCCCTTAGGACTGACTGATTGGATCTTCTTGCAGTCCAAGGGACTCTCAAGAGTCTCCTCCAGCACCACAGCTCGAAAGCATCTATTCTTCTGCGCTCGGCCTTCCTTATGGTCCAGCTCTCACAGCCATACAAAGCAGTGTTTTAAAAAAATCTGCCCAGCCAGTCAGATCTCCAGTGGTCAAAAGCTCCAACAGGCTTTCTCGAACCACTCTGTGGGTGCCAAGAAATATGCCAGCGTGGCAGGCACCACAGTGCCCATTGGCACCGTTTTGAGGAGCCCTGCCTTAGAGGAATGTTTAGAAGCAGTATAGATGCTGATCTTTCTGCCCCTGAGCATTTCTTCCTGTTCTTAGCAAACTGATCACATGTTGCATTGTAGCGCTTTGCTTTGCTTTGCTCCCCGAGTCCTTTATTTTTGTGCCTCTTCATCCTGACTCTTTTCTCTGCAGCACCCCCTCCCACCTGCAGACTGGTATATGAGGACTCTGGAATCTCCATTGCTACTTGTATCTGAGCAAGGCAGCTTCAGCTGTTTGGTTTCTAATGTGCTACTGGACTTGAATCCAGCTGTTCCCATAACATGATTCCCCTTTGTTTTTACCCCCGAAGCACACAAAGAAAGGAAAAGGGAATTAAAGCAGAAGAGAATTGCAGATGCTACTGAAGCAACGTAGGACACCAATCGTATGCCTTTTCACTGAGAAATAAGGCCTGATTTACACATGCTGGAGAATAAGGTGGTAGAAAGGACTACACCACTGCTGGCTACAGGTGGAGGAACACATTTTGGAGTGCTCCCCTCTGTTAGAACATAAGTAGAGCCCTGTTGAATCAGACCAGTGGCCTGTCTAGTCCAGCATCTTGTCTCACACAATGGCAAACCAGTTATACTCCGCCCTTCACCCAGCGTCAGAGCAGTTTACAATCTCCTTCCCTTCCTCTCCCCGCAACAGATAGCCCATGAGGTAGGTGGGGCTGAGAGAGCTCTTAGAGAACTGCTCTTGAGAGAACAGCTCTGAGAGAACTGTGGCTTGCCCAAGGTCATCCAGCAGCTGCATGTGGAAGAGTGGGGAATCAAACCTGGTTCTCCCAGATTAGAGTTTGCACTCTTAACGCTTAACTCTTGATGCTAACGGATTAGAGTTTGCATGCTTAACCAAACAGCATAGAGGTTGAGGCCTTCCTCTGATGTTGCCTCTGTTCACTGGAATTCAGAGGTTGACTGCTTCTGAACATGGAGGTTCCCTCTAGAGTTCCCTGCAATTAGAAAATCACCACCACACCCCCTAAGTCTGACCTGGAAAGGCCAGGCAAGCCTGATCTCATCAGATCTTGGAAGTGAAGCAGGGTTGACTCTGGCAAGTACTTGGATGGGAAACTGTCCTTGAAATACCCAGCCGGAAGGTTGGGGCAGGCTTATTCAGCCACTTCCTTGAAAATCCTCCAAGCCCCTAGCAGGGGTCAGTCACCAGAAGTTAATATGACTTCCAGGTGCAGACACACGCACACAAATACAAAAAAAGGGTGGGGGGAGAAAATTACCACCACAAGCCCTGAGAAGAGACGAAAGCTGCCGTTCTGTTTGCCCAGAGTGTTTTCTGTGAAGGCACCGCCAAAGCTGGAATCCCTCATCTGCAGCGTGGTGCATTCCTTTCTACCACCTCACTCTTTGGCATGTTTAAACCAGGCCTAAATCCCACTGAGTTGAGTGTGCTTTTTTGCCTAGCGTGCGATTCCACCCTTGGAGAGCAAAGTACAACAGCAGGCGTGTCAAACAGAACAGAGCTGCCAAATGACCAGGGGGACCCAGGCAGGCTCACACTGGTCCTTTGAAATGATTGCTTCATTTGTGGAACTGCAGAGGCTTCGTCCATCTTTCCGTCATCTCTCCACCTTTCCAGACCTACCAAAAGCACAGATGGTTCCATTTTTATTGGCAAAACCACATTAGTGAGGCGGGATTACGGGTGCCAGCTTCAAGCTGGGGAATTGCTGGAGAGTTATGGAGCCTGAGGGGGGTGCAGGGCTTTTTTTGTAGCAGGAACTCCTTTGCATATTAGGCCACACCCTCTTGATGTAGCTAATCCTGGAGCTTACAGGAGACGCTGTATGAAGAGCCCTGCAAGTCAAGGGTGTCAAACATGCAGCCCAGAGGCCGAATCAGGCCCCCGGAGGGCTTCTATTAGGCCCCCGAGCAACTGGCTCTTGTCTGCTTCCTTCTCTCTCTTCCTTCCTTTTGCATCCCAGCTTGCTCAAGGCTTGCTGAATCGCACAGGAGCTACAGAGCAAAACCTCGATTTTCTCCATTGGTTGAGGCTCCTCCCCCCCCCCCCCGGTGCCCTGGGGAGGGAGGGGAAAAGTCAGAACTTCCTTTGCCCAGTTCCCTGGAGAAATAGAAAGAAAGCACCTTTAAGAGCAACAAGTGCTAATGTTTTAAGCATGTTTTATTTTAAGTTTTTTTTTAAAAAAAAATCGTTAGTCATGTTTGTTTGTGTCCTTTTAAAAGTTCATATCTCTGCTAGCTAATCTTAAATAGGTATACACATGGCCCGGCCCGACACACCTGGCCCATCCCAACAAGGTCTCATTTATGTTAAACATAAGAACATAAGAGAACCGTATTGTTAGCCGCCCTGAGCCTGCTTCGGCAGGGGAGGGCGGGGTACAAATAAAATTTATTATTATTATTATTTAAGAGAAGCCATGTTGGATCAGGCCAGTGGCCCATCCAGTCGAACACTCTGTGTCACACAGTGGCCAATATATGTATGTGTGTGTATACACACACACACATATATATATACACACATACACACACACACACATATATATACACACACACACTGTGGCTAATAGCCACTGATGGACCTCTGCTCCATATTTTTATCCAATCCCCTCTTGAAGCTGGCTATGCTTGTAGCCGCCACCACCTCCTGTAGCAGTGAATTCCACATGTTAATCACCCTTTGGGTGAAGAAGGACTTCCTTTTATCCGTTTTAACCTGACTGCTCAGCAATTTCATTGAATGCCCACGAGTTCTTGTATTGTGAGAAAGGGAGAAAAGCACTTCTTTCTCTACTTTCTCCATCCCATGCATAATCTTGTAAACCTCTCTCATGTCACCCTGCAGTCGATGTTTCTCGATGTTAGATCCGGCCTCGTGACAAATGAGTTCAACACCCCTGTACAGCTCTTGGAGGATTGGCTATGTAAGGGGGTGGGGTATAGCTTAATACACAAAGGAGTTCATGCTACAAAAAAAAGCCCCGGAAGGGTGTAATTTGGAGAGGGGCCTTGTCAGCATATACTGCCATAGAGTGCACCCTCCAGAGCAGTGGATACATTTTCTCCAGGAGAACTGATCTGTGTAGGCTGGCAATTAGCTGTCATTCCAGGAGATCTCCAGGCCCCACCTGGAGGCTGGCAACCCTAGATTGTGCCCTCTCTTCTGCCACTACCACAGATGCTATTTCTGTCTGTTCATGGGTCTTCCATGATCACGTATAATTAGACCCCAATGCTTCCATGTGCTGAGTGATTGTATTATCGAGGATGAAATGGGTTTGTTGTACTAAACATACATATCAAAGACGCAAAACCCTTTGGGTGTGGCTGGGAGAGAGGGTGGCCGGCCTGTGCAGATAAATTCTATAGCTTTTCAAATAGCCTTAATTAAAAAAAAAAAGTGCTGTGGGGGAAAATACACCGCTGTTTTTGCAATTTAATCCTGATTAGGTCCTTTAAACTTCTCAGAGAATCTACACAACCGCTTCAAATAAGGCAAGCCTCCCTCGTGAAGTGCTAAATTAATTTATGGAACTCACCGCCACAAAGTGTGGTGCTGGCCATTGGCTGAGATGGCTTTAAAGGGGGATCAGATCATCACCGGGGGACAGTACTGTGATCTGAAACATATCTACGAAAGACCTTTGAGCCCCTATCAAGCCCATTTTTGAGTACCAATGCAAAAACTTGCGCAGACCAGATTTTATGTTATCACCTTTTTCAGGGCTTTTTTTTTTGTAGTAGGAACTCCTTTGCCCTTTAGGCCACACCTCCCTGATGTAGCCAATCCTCCAAGAGCTTACAGGGCTCTTAGTACAAGGCCTACTGTAAGCTCTTGGAGAATTGGCAACAGCAGGGGTGTGTGGCCTAATATGCAAAGGAGTTCCTGCTACAAAAAAAAAGCCCTGTCCTTTTTAAAATAGATATAAAATGTTCCAGTACAACTGTTTCCTATCTGGGGTGGCCGTGGTGGTTTGCAGTAGAACAGCCGGATTTGAGTCCAGAAGCACATTGGAGATTCGAAGCTCCATTCGTCAGATATGAGTTGGAATGGAGATCTCTGAGTCTGTCTGTCCCAGTCAGAAGGTGGGGAGGGGTGTTGCAAAGAAAGAACTCCAGATGTAGAGGGGTGTTGCAAAGAAAGAACTCCAGATGTAGAGGCACAAGGTTCATAATAATCAACTTGGTTAGAGCAGAGAGGAGATGCTTGGGGGGGCGGGGCAGAAAATTAGCATCTGTAGTGAGATAAGGCATCTTATGTCTCTATTCAGTGAGATAAGGCATCTTATGTCTCTATTCTGTAGTGAGATAAGGCATCTTATGTCTCTATTCAGCCCCAGGGGGATATTGTTCTGAACTTGCGAATGAACTCAGGTTCAGCAATCTCATGTTGCAATCTCCCCTTGAAGCTTCTCCCTTATTACCACACTAAGATCAGCAATCAAATGACCTCAAAGATTAAAACGTTCTCCCACTGTTTGTTGAGTTTTTAATTTTAAATTTGTGTTCACTACTTCTTTTGCTTAGGGACTTCCATGGACGTAAAGCCAGCATTAAAAAACACAACAGTGGGATCCTCTCCTTAGAGGCCATTTCACATAAAAGCCCATTTCACTGTCTCCCGTGCGGATCTGATCCACCTTTAAAGTCATCTCAGCCAATATCCAGCACCACAAATCAGTTACATCTAGAGCTCCAGATTTCCAAGCTGTCTGCTCAAAACATCACTCAAACTTAGGGGTGTCAAACGTGTGGCTCGGGCGACGAATCAGGCCCCCAGAGGGCTCCTATCAGCCCCACCCCCCAAGCAACTGGCTGTCATCTGCTTCCTTCTCCCCCTCTCTTGCTTCCTTCTGCATCTCAGCTTGCTTTGCCAGGCTTGCCCAATCACACGGGAGCTACAGAGCAAAGCCTCTATTTTCTGCATTGGCTTGGGCTCCTCTCTTGGGGAGAAGGGATAATAGCCTGCTTTGCCATGCTGTCTCAATCGCGCAGCAGAGCTACTCTGCCAAGCTTTTCTTCTTTTGGCTGAGGCTCCTCCCCGTCCCCATCCTGGGGATGGAAGGAAAGAGCCAGAGCTTCCTTTGCCCAGTTCCCTGAATTGCACAGGAGAGATACAAAGAAAGCACCTTTAAGAAGACCAACGAGTGCTAATGTTTTAAACATAATTAAAGTTTTTTAAAATTGTGTTTGTCTGTGTGCTTTGTAAAGTTTACATCTCCGTTACCTGGCATTACATTTCATGACAAACATGGCTCAGCCCCTACAAGGTATCATTTATGTCGGATCCGGCCCTCATAAGAAATGAGTTCAACACCCCAGAGGCACTACTGCTCTTGGTCTCTTCTTGCTTCCAGGCATGGCCTGTCCTTGCCCCGTCCTTCGATTCCGTTGTGTTTTTTCCCCCTCTTTATGGCCAGCTGTCTCTGGCAATTATTGCAAATCTAATAGGAAGCCTAAACTGGTACCTGGGGAAGGCCAAGACGCTTTTTCATCTCTAAATCAGCCTTCCCCCAGGAGACATTTATCGTAGGCCAATATTTCACCTGCGGGACCCCAAACAAGGCTTGTTTGCCATTTGAGGGCAAGTGGGTGAATTATTGAACGGCCTGGATGTGAAAAGAGAGTCAATAATCGAGTGAAGGGCAAGCGCAGATGATCGACAGAAAGGAGACCCTTTTTAACCACTTGCGTTTTCAACGGAGGACGTTTTTATTGGGCTGGATGATGAGCGATACGTAAATGAAACAAACCCCTTTGTTTATATGTCCTCTACAGCATCTACCTGTTTTTAAAGCAGTTGACCAATATTTTACAGCTATTTTTATGATCATTTTAATGTTTTGAACCACCTAGAAGGCAGAGAGGCAGCTACAATTAAGAGGGGAAATAATCTTGATTAGCATTTGCCACCCTTGGAATAAAACGACCTCTCTTTTTTTTAAAAAAAAAGAAAGGCCTGGCTGAAAGAAATCTAACAGGTAAAGTCTTGCCCTTGAAAAAAATCTAACAGGTGAAGTCTTGTCCGTGAAAGAAATCTAACAGGTAAAGTCTTGTCCGTGAAAGAAATCTAACAGGTGAAGTCTTGTCCGTGAAAAAAATCTAACGTGAAGTCTTGTCCGTGAAAGAAATCTAACAGGTAAAGTTTTGTCCATGAAAGTAATCTAACGGGTAAAGTCTTGCCCATGAAAGTAATCTAACAGGTAAAGTCTTGTCCGTGAAAGAAATCTAACAGGTGAAGTCTTGTCCGTGAAAAAAATCTAACAGGTAAAGTCTTGCCCATGAAAGTAATCTAACGGGTAAAGTCTTGCCCATGAAAGTAATCTAACAGGTAAAGTCTTGCCCATGAAAGAAATCTAACAGGTAAAGTCTTGTCCGTGAAAGAAATCTAACAGGTGAAGTCTTGTCCGTGAAAAAAATCTAACGTGAAGTCTTGTCCGTGAAAGAAATCTAACAGGTAAAGTCTTGTCCGTGAAAGAAATCTAACAGGTGAAGTCTTGCCCATGAAAGAAATCTAACAGGTAAAGTCTTGTCCGTGAAAGAAATCTAACAGGTGAAGTCTTGTCCGTGAAAAAAATCTAACGTGAAGTCTTGTCCGTGAAAGAAATCTAACAGGTAAAGTCTTGTCCGTGAAAGAAATCTAACAGGTAAAGTCTTGCCCATGAAAGTAATCTAACGGGTAAAGTCTTGTCCGTGAAAGAAATCTAACAGGTAAAGTCTTGCCTGTGAAAGAAATCTAACAGGTAAAGTCTTGCCCGTGAAAGAAATCTAACAGGTGAAGTCTTGCCCGTGAAAAAAATCTAACGTGAAGTCTTGTCCGTGAAAGAAATCTAACAGGTAAAGTTTTGTCCATGAAAGAAATCTAACAGGTAAAGTCTTGCCCATGAAAGAAATCTAACAGGTAAAGTCTTGTCCGTGAAAAAAATCTAACAGATGAAGTCTTGTCCGTGAAAGAAATCTAACAGGTAAAGTCTTGCCCATGAAAGAAATCTAACAGGTAAAGTCTTGTCCGTGAAAGAAATCTAACAGGTGAAGTCTTGCCCGTGAAAGAAATCTAACAGGTAAAGTCTTGCCCGTGAAAAAAATCTAACAGGTGAAGTTTTGTCCATGAAAGAAGTCTAACAGGTAAAGTTTTGTCCATGAAAGAAATCTAACAGGTAAAGTCTTGCCCATGAAAGTAATCTAACGGGTAAAGTCTTGTCCGTGAAAGAAATCTAACAGGTAAAGTCTTGCCTGTGAAAGAAATCTAACAGGTAAAGTCTTGCCCGTGAAAAAAATCTAACAGGTGAAGTCTTGTCCGTGAAAGAAATCTAACAGGTAAAGTTTTGTCCATGAACGAAGTCTAACAGGTAAAGTTTTGTCCATGAAAGAAATCTAACAGGTAAAGTCTTGCCCATGAAAGAAATCTAACAGGTAAAGTCTTGTCCGTGAAAGAAATCTAACAGGTGAAGTCTTGTCCATGAAAGAAATCTAACAGGTAAAAGTTTTGTCTGTGAAAGAAATCTAACAGGTAAAGTTTTGTCCATGATTGCTCCCTATGCTAGGGGAAGGGAGCTTCTCCTGCTTTACTTTGGCAGCTCTGACCTGAATTGTTCACTCTGTGGAATGAAAGGGGCAGGGGGGGGGGGGGCAGATTCTGGATTGTACCGCTTCAGATTGCAAGAGAAGTCAAATTCTTGGAAGGTTCCCCCCCCACACACAAAAAAAACCCCCCTTGCATGCTAAAAAGCTGCTCCTTGGAAGGTTCCCCCACCCCCGATGCGGCATTTGGAAATCTGGACCAATAGTACTTTAAGAAGATGCCACTTGGGTTTGTAATCTTTTTCAGTTTAACTGGTTTCATTGGTTCAAATGGATGCATTTTTATCCAGTGTTGTACGTCCGCCTAGAGCCCAGCACCAGCCAGGATGGGGCAGTTCATTAAGTCGAATCAACCGATCAATAAAAAAAAAAGCACATCTTCCCCTGAAAATCCTGTTGATCTTTAAGATGCTGCTGAATAGCACATTGATAGATCGTTTTCTTGTTTTAACTGCTGTAAACTATTTAATGTATTTTAATATTCATTAATCTTATTGTTAGAATTTTACGTTGTGAGCCGCCTCTGTGGGGAGGGTGGGATATAAATCGAATAAAATGAAATGATTGAAATGAAATTAAATGAACTCAAATTTATCCCTTCTATTGCCGAACAATGGGCCTCCCCTCCCAAAACAAGCACAGAAAAGAGACAGACTTAATGCAACACTCTCTCTAATTTACTACAGGCTTGGAGCTTTTAAATGAATCTCCCGCTTGTACTCCACAGTTCTACCAGTCCAGACTATTGGCGGCTGCTGCTCGATGTGAAGAAAGGCTCTTCTTGAGCTTCCTGCTGGCCACCTGAGCACTGCAGGCGCTTATTGGCCAGCACCTGAGACGTCACGTAAGATGTCGATAAGTCTCCCCACTCTCTCCCAGGCCCCCGTCCTATGTTGTGATGTACAACCTCCAAAAGAAGGAGGCAAAACCCAGGGCAAAAATGCAGAGAGGCCTTTGGTTCATCTCTTTGCTCTTCCTTTGCACTGAGTGCTTAGCAGGATTCACTGCCTGGCTGAATCTGACAAGGATCATCTCCCCGCTTTCCCTGGAGATTGGTCAGTTTCGCTTGCTGGGTGATCTTCCTCTTTACAGATTGAGAAATTCTCCCCTGGGAGAGACTGGACCCATCCCGTTGATGGACACAGGGCCGACTAGGCAAACTAGGTGATTGCTTTGGGCGCTGGCCTTCTGGGGGAGCTGAATTGGGCACCCTCAGTGGGGGGGGGGGCGGGTCACCAGAAATCAGCCTTGCCCAGACAGTCTACGGCCAGCTCTGGATGGACAACAACACAGAGTGATGTGCCAGGACTGCAGAGAGCCAAAGTTAAATCATGAAGGCTGCTGAGTGAGCCCGGGCCACTCACTCTTTCTTAAGAACACAAGAGAAGCCATGTTGGATCAGGCCAATGGCCCATCCAGTCCAACACTCTGTGTCACACAGTGGCAAAAAAATTTTATATATACACACACACTGTGGCTAATAGCCACTGATGGACCTGTGCTCCATATTTTTATCTAACCCCCTCTTGAAGGTGGCTATGCTTGTGGCTGCCACCACCTCCTGTGGCAGTGAATTCCACATGTTAATCACCCTTTGGGTGAAGAAGTACTTCCTTTTGTCCGTTTTAACCCGCCTGCTCAGCAATTTCATCGAATGCCCACAAGTTCTTGTATTGTGAGAAAGGGAGAAAAGTACTCCTTTCTCTACTTTCTCCATCCCATGCATTATCTTGTAAACCTCTATCATGTCACCCCGCAGTCGACATTTCTCCAAGCTAAAGAGTCCCAAGCGTTTCAACCTTTCTTCATAGGGAAAGTGTTCCAGCCCTTTAATCATTCTAGTTGCCCTTTTCACCTAGCAGGGTTGTTGTGAAGATAGAAAGGTAGAAGGGAGGGCCGTGTTCAACACCAGGAGTTCCTGGGAGACAGACAAGATACAAATGCATGCATCTCTTGCCAGGGCTTTTTTTGGAGCAGGAATACAATTCTGGCTGGCTTGGCATCAGGGGGCGTGGCCTAATATGCAAATGAGTTCCTCCTAGGCTTTTTCTACCAAAAAAAGCCCTGGCCCTGACCTGGAACGCCCAGGCAAGTCTGATTTTGTCATCATCTCAGAAGCCATGCAGAGCCGGCCCTGGCAAGTACTTGAAAGGGAGACCTCCAAAGAATACCAAGGCTGGAAGGCAGAAGCAGGCAATAAAAAGCCACATCTCTGAAAACATCCTAGCCCCACGAGGGGTTGCCAGAAATCACTATGACATTCACATCCGTGAAAATCACTTTCAAGCATGCAAACACGACACACATACAAATACTTTTTTAAAAAAAGACACAAATGTATATCAATAAATATCACCCCTCAACTGCCCATTATCCTGTTCCCTCGGCCAGTCTGTAACCCCTGATAATGCATGGACTGGCTAGCTGGTGAGGATATGAATAAGAAATCATTAAGCTATTCATATATTTCAGTCCACTTACGCACATCAGCCATAGATCCTTGCAAAAACCATTGAACAGGCAGCCATTTCAGAACAATGTCTAAGAGTCTTAACAGTTCAGAACGATTACCAAGAACAGCAATGTCTTCCAGCTACTTAATTTATCAGCTGCTTTAGCTAATAACTCTCTCCTAAGGATTATAAAAATATATATCATTATCAATCAGGGGAGAACACATTTTCTGGGCCCTGTGAAATAACATATTGGGCTTTTATATACTGTGCAGTAAAGAGGCACAGAGTGGTAAAGCAGCAGTACTGTAGTACTGTGGTCTGAACTCTGCTCACGACCTGAGTTCAATTCCGGCGGAAGCTGGATTCAGGTAGCCAGCCCAAGGTTGATTCAGTCTTCCGAGGTCGGTCAAATGAGTACCCTGGGGGGGGGGGGAAGTGTAGATGACTGGGGAAGGCAATGGCAAACCACCCCGTAAAAAGTCTGCCGTGAAAACGTGAAAGCAACGTCACCCCAGAGTCGGAAACGACTGGTGCTTGCACGGGGGGACCTTTCCTTTCCTAAAGAGGATAATGCAACCCGCTCTTCGGTTTTGTTATAAGCCACATGCAACAAACTTTGTGAGCTTTACTCTTAATGGGATTCAAGCTTCTCATTGCTGTTTCTCACATGGGTGCTTCCCCCCCCCCCCCCCCCCAGGGAGCTATGGGAAAGAAAAGACGCCATCCATGAAAATGCACCGACTGATCATGGGCCTGTCACTCTCTTCCGGCCTAGCCTCCCTCACAGAGCTGTTGTGAGTATAAAACAAAGAGTAGACCCAGGCCTCAGATTCAGCAGGAGCTCACAGGAGCCCCCCTCCTCCTCTCCACCTACCTTGTCCATTGAATCGGAGGTGCAGCTGCATAACAATCCCTGGATTAGGAGAGCGGGCAGCCAGCCAGCCAGTCCCCAGGGGCTTAGCCACGCCCCCAGCAGCCCTCCTTAACCCCCGGAGAAGCCTGCACCACCCTTTCTCCACTTACGAATCTTATGTGATTTTGGACAGAGGGTGGCTTGCTGGCCTTTTGACTGAGGGAGGGCATGAGAACCCCAGGCGAGCAGGGCCTGCTTGGGCTGGCTGGATCTCTAGCCAGCCCAAGCATGCCTCACTAGCCTGGGTGTCTCCTTTCTTGCGCCGGGTTGCTTTTGGCTGGGAGGGGGGCAGCATATGCTAATGACCTCCGCCACCATGTCTACCAAACGGCTCCAAACTCACGTATAAAGGTGGTGGCAGAAAGTGCTGTTAAGTCACAGCTGACTTATGGCAATCCTGTTAAGGTTTTGGAACTGGAGTTTGGCCAGCAGAGACTTGGCTGAACTGGAGACCCTAAAACAAGAGCCACCTGGATTCAGGAAGGAGGCCCATCAGGGATCCTTAGGCCAGCTATTAACCTATAGTTGTGTGTAATGGGATGATGGTAATGGGGTTTTGGGTGGGGAGGTTTGCATGCATATAAGCAGGGCCATTGGTCCTGCCAGACAGTTCTGTTCCTCGCTATGCTGAATCACTGAATAAAGAGCTGAACTCACTATCTCTTGGGCGTCCTCATGCTTTGAACCCAGCACATTTTACTGGCGACGAAGGTGGGATCCTGGTGAGCGAGGAGCCCCGGCCATCGGCACCGCACCGTGCATCGCTGTACTCTGCATCCAGCACCACACAACGCATTGCCACCGCCGGACGACACGGCTGCCGCTCCAGGACACTTCGATGAGTTCGACACCACCACTGAGGACTGGGAATCCTACGCCTTCTGCTTCGCTTTCTTCCTGGAGTCTTCGGCCATCACGGACGAGGCAAAGAAGCGGGCCACCTTCTTCCGTTTCTGCGGTCGCTTGACATTCGAGATCACCCGTTCCCTGCTGGCTCCAGCCGACCTCAAAGACACGCTGTACCGGACCATCTTGAGCCGGCTTCAAGAGCACTTCGCGCCTAAACCCTCCATCGTAGTGGCCTGCCACGCGTTCTGCAGAAGAAACCAGGCAGTGGGTGAGTCGATTACGGCTTTCGTTACGGCTCTCCGAAGGGCAGCCCGCCGCTGCGATTTCAGCAACCTGGAGGAGGCCCTCCGGGACCGGCTAGTGTGCGGCCTCAGGAATGAAAGACTCCAACGGAGGCTCCTTGCCCAGAAGGACCCCACGTTCCAGGTCGCGATGGAAGAGGCCCTCGCCGCAGACCAGTTCACCGCAGAGGTCCGTCTGCCGCCAAGCCCACCAGTTTCCAAGGGGGCCACCACGGCAGCCCACCACATGGAGTCTGCTGACGAAGCGGAAGAGGTCCTACAGCTGCCCGACCTACTCGCCACATGCATATAAGCAGGGCCGTTGGTCCTTCCACACAGTTCTGTTCCTATCTCGCTAAGCTGAATCACTGACTAAAGAACTGAACTCACTATCTCTTGGGCCTCCTCATGCTCTTTGGAGGCTTCCTTGGAAGCCTCTGACAAGCACAGGCAACGTTTGCCCTGTGAAGAAAAGCAGTAGTGCCCAGGGCTCTTGGCTTGCCTGCTGGCTGGCGCGATCATGCCACACGGGAAGGGGGACTAAGGAGGCACCCAGCAGTGCCCCTTAGCAGGGTGGCACCCTAGGCAATCACCTACCCCACCTACTCCTATGCCTGGCGCTGCAGAAGACACTCTGTGGCTGGGCAAGAGACGAGCAGAAGTGGCGTGCCATCGCCTGCTTCTGCGTAGCGACCGTGGACTTCCTTGGCGATCTCCAGTCCAAATACCCAGGGCTGATTCTGCTTAGCTTCTGAGATCAAGCTAGCCTGTGATACGTGTTAAGGTGGTAAGGATAGACTGCAGCAGGATTGTACGGTGGGGCACTTTTTAACAAAAGGAACCAGGTTGTCGTTTTAATTGTCTGTGGCGCGGGAGGATTAAGCAATTCCCCCCCTTCCCTTTCCAATTGTATTACACAGCTTTTATCTCATTGTTCTCCGAATTTGCAATCCTGTTTTATTGAGTTGTCGATTATATTATATTATAACCATTACATTATAACGCATTATATTGGCCTTTCCGGCATTGTTTTAAATTCCGCAATCTGCCTTGAGATTCAGTGAGAAAGAGAGGTTAGAAATGAATACTGTTAGCGCTGGCAGGAGGGTGGGTAAAAAAATTCAGCAGGAAATGACTGACACAAGCCAATGTCACCCAGAGCTTCGGGGTGATGGGAATTTGAACGCAGGTCACTCAACGAAGTTTGAGTCTAGTCAGGCACCTTAAAGAGCAACGAGGTTTGATTCTGGGGATAAGCGTTAGTGCGCATGCGCACTTCTTTTGGCTACACACGCACATGAAAGCTTGTACCCGGATGTTGTGTCCTAGGTTCAAATGGAGAACTGTTACTTTTGGAGGGAAGCTGAACAAGCCAAGCTTGTACTCCACACCAGGGTTCCAGAGAAGGCCTAAGCGTGCCCAATCAGGGGAAGGATTGAAACATAAGTAGCCAATCAACATCTAGGCTCATACTGTACCCTGATAGGCCCTTAGGCCTCTGTAAATAGCCAATCCATGTACATAGTTAAGGTCCAATCAGAAGGGGGCAAGAATTGTATAAAGGAGCGGGAGGTTTGACTAGAGCTCAGTCTGTGTTGGTGTTCCTGAAGTAAAGCTTGCTGAAATCACTCTCTGACTCTGGTCTCTTACTGCGCCGACCCCAGTACTTTACACCGGAACTAAACTTTGTTGTTCTTAAAGGCGCTGCTGGATTCAGACTTTGTTCTGCTGCTTCAGACCATCTGAACGGGTCATTCAGGTCCAGGGCTGTAGCCAGGATTTTAAAAGTCGGGGGGGGGGGGTGGCTTTTTAAAAAGTCAGGGGGCCCCCTTTCCCATCCACTGCGGGGCTTGCTGCTACTCAGAAGCTTTCTGGGGTAGGAGCAAATGCTGGAGGCTCTGAAAGTGGCTAAGTCAAGGCAGCCAACCCTAAAACTTTGGAGTCAAGAAGGGACTGCAACTTGCATGCAAGCAGGGGGGGGCGGGGTTCCTTCCGCCTCCCTCTCCCCCACTCCAGCACTTTGCAGTCAGAAGGTCCATCCGTCCCCCCCTCCCCAGCCCATTCCACTGGGCTTCTGTTTCTCACTCCTCCACCTCCCTCCTCTCCGTCTGATGCTTTTGCTACTGCAGTGCACTGGGCCCTGATCAGCTCTCCCAGCTCTGGCTGCTGCTGATGACCCTTTGGCAGCTCAGCCACAACAAAAAAGAAAAAAAGCAGGCTGCCCCACCCTGGAGGTGAGGGGGCCCTGCCTGGAAGTCAGGGGGCAGTGCCCTCACAGGACCATCTTGAACCGGCTTCAAGAGCACTTCACGCCTAAACCCTCCATCGTAGTGGCCCGCCACGCGTTCTGCAGAAGAAACCAGGCAGTGGGTGAGTCAATTACGGCTTTCGTTACGGCTCTCCGAAGGGCAGCCCACCGCTGCGATTTCACAGGCCCCCCTGTGACTACAGGCCTGCCACTTTAGTATTCCAGACTGCCCCTCTTAGTTCTCCAGCCGAGGAGATAGCTGGAAGGAGGAAGTAAAGCCATGCATTTCTCTCAGCAGGCCAAGAGGCAGCTGTAAAATAAAATCCACAGACTCCCTCTGGATTCTGGGATTGCAATTTGGGATTAGATTCCCAGGGATGGTGAATGTATTGGGGGGGGGGGGGTGCACTGGGGGAGGGGAAGGAGGAGAAGAAGAGTTCACTACCCAAAGGCATCTTTGAGCAATTTACAATCCCCTTCCCTTCCTCTCCCCACAACAGACACCCTGTGAGGTAGATGGGCATGAGAGAGCTCTGAGAGAACTGGGACTGGCTGCATGCAAAGCAAGAGTGGGGATTCGAACCCGGTTCTCCAGATTAGAGTCCACCACTCTCAATCACTAAACCACACTACACACACCAGGGTGCAGGAGCAAAACTGGCTTTTAAAAAACAGGGCCGAGCTAGCCCCCCAGAGAGGGCAGTGACATAACGTAGCTGCAGAGCAGACCTCAGATTCAGCAGGAGCTCACAGGAGTGTAGCTCCTGAACCTTCCTAAGGGCCCCCCTCCTCTTCCCCAGCTGTCTTGCCCATTGAATAGGAGGTGCAGCGGCATAAGGATCCCTGGATTAGGACAGCGGGCAGCCAGCCAGCCAGCCACCAGGGGCTTTGCCACGCCCCCAGCAGCCTTCATTAACCCCTGGAGAAGCCCGCACCACCCTTTGTCCGCTCCTTATGTGATTTTGGGTGGCATAGGGTTGCCAAGTCCAACTCAATAAATATCTGGGGACTTTGGGGGTGGAGCCAGGAGACTTTGGGGGTGGAGCCAGGAGCAAGGGTGTGACAAGCAGAATTGAACTCCAAAGGGAGTTCTGGCCATCACATTTAAAGGGACTGTGCTCCTTTTAAATGCCGTCCTTCCATAGGAAATAATGAAGGATAGGGAGCACCTTCTTTTGGGGCTCATAGAATTGGACCCCTGGTCCAATCTTTAGAAACATGGGGAGAGGCACCGGATGCTATGCTGAAAATATGGTGCCTCTACCTCAAAAGACAGCCCCTCCAGAGCCCCAGATACCCGCAGATCAATTCTCCACTATTTCCTATGGGAATAAGTCTCCATAGGAAATATTCCCATAGGAAATAGTGGAGAATTGATCCATAGGAAATGATAAGAGTTCCCAGCAGACATTGCCTTCCCCTCCCCCCGCTTTCTGATGACCCTGAAGTGGGGGAGAGGGCCTCCAATCTGGGGGATCCCCTGCCCCCACCTGGGGATTGGCAACCCTAGGGTGGCTTGCTGGCCTTTTGACTGGGGGAGGGGGCAGCCCAGGAGAGTCCCAGGTGAGCAAGGCCTGCTTGGGCTTGCTGGAGCTCTAGCCAGCCCAAGCAGGCCTCGCTTGCCCGGGGCTCTACTTACTTGTGTCAGGTTGCTTTTGGCTGGTGGGGGGGGTAGCATATGCTAATGAGTTATGCTAATACGCTCCACCACCTATCTTTCTACAAAACAACCCCTGCTTAGCTCTAAGAGTAGATCATGATAGGATGGCACTCCCGCCCAGCACAGACACAGTCAGTGACCTGTCATGCTGAAGATAGGTTTTAACATCTATGCAGGAAATTATATATATATATATATATATATATATATATATATATATATATATATATCTCCGTTTCTGTGGGTGTGGCCTTGTAGCTCCCCTCCTCCCTTTAAACCTCACCTTTTGGCTCCATCATCCCATAAACAAAAAGGTTCAGGCTGGACTCTAGCAAAAATGACATTTTTTGTTTCCTTTGTCCTTGCAGGCAAGCCAGGAATCTGGGTTTCAAGACTAGCACTGAGTCCAGGAACAAATGAAGAAAAATGCTTCCAATTACCTACAGGGGGATGGACCCGGGGAGGGGCGGGATTATAAATTCTCAGGACAGGAAGAACCTGCTCTCTTCCATCTTTGTGCTCTCCTTGTAAAATTCCCAGAAGCAAGGGGTTGGGGTTTTTTTGAGCAGGAATGCACAGGAGCGCAGTTTCATCTGGCTTGGCACCAGAGGGTGTAGCCTAATATGCAAATGAGTTCCCGCTGGGCTTTCTCTACCCAAAAAAGCCATGCCCAGAAGTACCTGGCTGACCACTCCTGGAAACAAAATGCTGTATGGGATGAACCTATGGTGAACACACCTAAATGGGTGATTAAGCTGCATCCTTGGTCCATCGTGGTCTCTATTGTCTGCTCAGACTAGCAGTGGCTCTCCAGCATGTTAAGTAGAGGATTTTCCTATTGCCAAAAAAAGGTAAAGGTAGTCCCCTGTGCAAGCACCAGTTGTTTCTAACTCTGGGGTGATGTCGCATAAGGACGTTTTCACGGCAGACTTTTTACAGGGTGGTTTGCCACTGCCTTCCCCAGACATCTGCACTCCGCCCCCAGCAAGCTGGGTACTCATTTTACCTGCCTTGGAAGGATGGAAGGCTGAGTCAGCCTCAAGCTGGCTACCTGAACCCAGCTTTCGCTGGGAACGAACTCAGGACGTGAGCAGAGAGCTTGGATTGCTGTACTACAGCTTTACCACTCTGCACCACAGGGCTCTCTTCCTATCACCTACCACCTGACTTTTAACTGGAGATGTGACAGACTGAAATGGGACCTTTTGCATGCTGAGCAGATGCTCTGTCTGAGCCAGGGCCCTTCCACCATGGTCTTGCCCAGCAAGGCAGTTTGTAGAAAAAGCCCAGCAAGAACTTATTTGCATATTAGGCCACACCTCCAATGTCACCTTTGTTTCACACGGCAATTTTGTAGCAAAAGCCCAGCAGAAACTCATTTGCATATTAGGCCACACCCTCTGGTGCTAAGCCAGCCGGAACAGCGTTCCTGTGCATTCCTGCTCAAGAAAAGAATTGCAGATTTATACCCTGCCATTCTCTCTGAATCAGAGACTCAGAGCGGCTTACAATCTCCTATATCTTCTCCCCACACAACAGACACCCTGTGAGGTGGGTGGGGCTGAGAGGGCTCTCACAGCAGTTGCCCTTTCAAGGAAAGCTCTGCCAGAGCTATGGCTACCCAAGTCCATTCCAGCAGGTGCATGTGGAGGAGTGGGAAATCAAACCCGGTTCTCCCAGATAGGAGTCCGCACACTTAACCACTACACCAAACTGGCTCTCTGTGTTCTGTGTGTTCTTAGCAGAGAGAGCTAGGAATGGAATTTCCCTGTGCAACGCAGGAAATACATGTAAATGTACCTGTAAATATCGATTCCAAAGGACAAGAAGAAAGAGCACGAAGAATGGGATACGTTCCATTTGAAGGATTCCCCTAGAGGAGTATGGCTGACTAGGGTTGCCAGCCTCCAGGTGTGGCCTGGTGATCTCCCGCTTTTACAACTGATCTCCAGCTGGCAGAGATCAGCTCCCCTGGAGAGCCTGGCTGCTTTGAAGGGTGGACTCTGTGCCATTGTACCATGCTGAGGCCCATCCCCTCTCCTCCCCAAACCACACCCTTTCCCAGATCCGCTCCTAAAGTCTCCAGGTATTTTCCAGCACAGACCTGGCAACCTTACTGAAAACAGGCTGCTGGATAAGAAGATGGGCCTTGGCTGGATGCAGCAGGGCTATTTTTAGAGGTATTCGTGTTCCCCAAGCAGAGCCCAGCAGGTTCATTCTAGACCGGAATGCTTTTCATAGCTATTAACACACACGCATCCCCCTCTCTAGGTGATTGAGAAGCAAAGGGGTTGAACCCTCTTTTGCTGATGTAAGGCCTTGGCTTGGCTTGTTGTTTCAAGTCAATTTTTATACACACTCAAAAGCTGTAGAGCTGCTGAGACAGCGAGTCAAGAGGCGAGGTGGAGCACCCTTCGGGGTGGGAAGGAACGCAGGGGGTGGCTAAACTTAGGGCCGCGGTTTAAAATGAATGAATTGCAGAACTGGCTGGTGGCAGGCTTCTATGGGAAAGAGACCCTGAATCGAGGCACGGGTAGTAGTGTATCAAAATCCATCCACAAACAGAATCACAAGGATTTAATTCCTAGAAGTCTAGAAATAATGGCAACTTTTAAAACTGGCTAGTTTAGCAACTTCCGCTAGCGTTCTTTGAAGTCATCCCCAAAGTAAATAGAGACAGCATGCATATATATTTGGAAGAAGTACTATGAAATCAAAAGTGTTCTTGCTAAATATGGACATTCTAGAATTTGGGTTCACACAAGAGAAGTCCAGAGTGTGGAATGCAGTCCAAAATCTACCTTTCTGACAAGCCAGGCAGAAATGAAAGCCCTATTTCTAACCTTTATGCCTGCAAAAATACGTTTGAGCATTGCCTGTTGAACTGTCAGGCCAAAATGAGATTCCCGGTGCTTCATTTTCAAAAGTTAAGTTCCTAATCCTTGTGGCTGTGAAGTAGGGCTGCCACCCTCCAAGTGGCAGCTGAAATTCCCTGGGATTAGGACGGATTTCCAGGCAATAGAGATCAGTTCGCCTGGAGAAAATGGCTACCTTGGAAGGTGGACTCTATGGCATTCAGGGCCAGCCCTAGGGCGCATGGTGCCCCAGGCAGACTCGCTGCCCGCTGTGCCCCCTATCAATCAGCTGATCGGTGGGTAAAACTGCCCCCTTTCCCTCCTCTTCTGCACCACCGCGGTCTGCCGCCCCCACCCCCTCGTGCACGCTAGAATTGGCCGTACCCTTAGACTCAGCCAGAGCCTCCCAGCGCTCTCATTCCCAGTGGGAGGAGAACGTTGAGAGGCCCGGACTGAGTCTAAGGGTAGGGCGAATTCTAGCCCCCTTCTCTGAGCATGCCGGGGAGGAGGGTGGAGAGCGGCAGTGCCGCAGAAGGGAAGGGAGAGGGCGGTGGCAGTGGCAGCAGCATTTAACCACCGATCAGCTGATCAGTGGAGGGGGGGCTTTAAAGAGGCCAGGAAGAAGACTGCAGATTTATACCCCGCCCTTCTCTCTGAACTCAGAGACTCGGCGTGGCTTACAATCTCCTATGTCTTCTCCCCGCCACAACAGACACCCTGTGTGGTGAGTGGGGCTGAGAGGGCTCTCACAGCAGCTGCCCTTTCAAGGACAACTCCTACGAAAGCTATGGCTGACAAAAGGCCATTCCAGCAGTTGCAAGGGGAGGAGTGGGGAATCAAACCCGGTTCTCCCAGATAAGAGTCGGCACACTTAACCACTGCACCAAACTGGCCCCACCACCCCTTCCCAGCGACGCAGAAGGGAAGAGGGGGGGAGGAAGGTGGCAGCAGTGAGGCGACAGCAGCGGGGCAAACTAGGCATTTGCCTTGGGTACAGGGAGGGGGGAAGAGCCCAATTTGGCACCCCCCTCCCGGTGCCCTAAGCAATCGCCTAGTTTGTCTAGTGGGCGAACCGGCCTTGATGGCATTATCCCCAATGAAGTCCCTCCCTCCCCTCAAACCATACCCTTCTCAGGCTTCCCCCCCCCCCAAAAAAAATTCCAGGTATTTCCCAAACCAGAGCTGCCAACCCTACTGTAGGTACATTTGGAAGTGTCAGAGTAACACCTGCTGAAGTCCCCAAAGGGCGTGAATGACTGGTTAAAGGTAGGGCTGCAGTGCTAAGTTCTTGCTCTCTCCTCCACCCCTTGCAGCATCAGAACGAAGGAAAGTTACACGGTAAAGTCTACTCTGTTTGCACATTGCACACAGGCTACAGAATTTGCTTTCTCTTGCTGCAGATTGGGACGGCTCAGGCACAGGGTTCCCATTTCCTTTTCCGCACAGAGAATAGGCCCAGTCCTACAGACGCCCTTTGAGTCCCACAGACTCTCTTCACCCTCTTGCTAAAGCACGGCATCCGTCAGCAGAGTCCCAGTCCCACCCACCCCCTCTGGCTGGCATCAGGATCAAAACCCAGCCGAGCGCCTGCAGTTTTTACACCGCCACCCACGCCGGGGAAGAGGCTGCCCTTTTGCCTCCTCTTTTCAAAGGCGAGACTTGCCTCCATCGCTTGACAACTTTCCCCGTGTCCCCCGCCTCGCTCGGTTTTTAAAACTCGACGTCTTTGATGAAAGCTTTGCGATACATTTCGCCGCGTTCCCTCTTCTTTTCTTTTCTTTTCTCCTTCCCCCTTCTTCAAAAATGTAATCCCTCACGGTGATTTCTGACACAGTCAAACCGCTTTCGTGCGTCGTCGAGGAGGGGGGAGAATCTCTTGATGTAGCAACCCAAAAGCTTCTAACAAGTAGCCCCTGGGAGACCATTTCTTCGCTAGGCCTGTCTGCCCCGATAATGATTTTCAAATAAATAAATCTATTAATGAGATCGCAGCGGGGAGCAATACCTAAGAATCTCAATGCATGGTGGGGGGGGGGGGGGAAAGGGATGTTTTCATCCTTTGGGAGGTGCAGGGCTGACAAGAAGAATTACAGATTTATACCCCGCCCTTCTCTCTGAATCGGAGACTCAGAGCAGCTGACAATCTCCTATGTCTTCTCCCTCCACAACACCCTGCGAGGTGGGTGGGGCTGAGAGGGCTCTCACGGCAGCTGCCCTTTCAAGGAAGGAAGAAGAAGATATTGGATTTATATCCTGCCCTCCACTCCGAAGAGTCTCAGAGCGGCTCACAATCTCCTTTACCTTCCCCCCCCCACAACAGACACCCTGTGAGGTAGATGAAGATATTGGATTTATATCTCGCCCTCCACTCCGAGGAGTCTCAGAGCGGCTCACAATCTCCTTTACCTTCCCCCCCACAACAGACACCCTGTGAGGTGGCTGGGGTTGAGTGAGCTCTTACAGCAGCTGCCCTTTCAAGGACAACTCCTACGAGAGCTATGGCTGACCCAAGGCCATTCCAGCAGGTGCAAGTGAAAGAGCAGGGAATCAAACCCGGTTCTCCCAGATAAGAGTCCGCACACTTAACCACTACACCAAACTGGCTCTCTTCTAGGAAGCAAACTGGCTCTCTTCTACCTCTCCTACTCCTGAGCCATTTTGCAAGCGGGCAAAATAATAATAATAATAATATTAATAATAATATTTTATTTTTATCCCGCCCTCCCCACCTCGGCAGGCTCAGGGCGGCTGACAACATTTCAAAAGAAGAGAAACAGCCGGCAGTGGGGAAGAGAAATGGCGGTTCCCGCCCACACTCACGCACCCCAGCTTGCTCACAATCAGGGTCGGCTCTGCCACTAGGCAAATTAGGTGATCGCCTAGGGCGCTGGCCTTATGGGGGCGCTGAATTAGGTGCCCCCCCCAAGTGACTCGGTGACATTATCAGTGCGGGGGGGGGGGAGAAGTTAGCCTTGGCTAGGGTTCCAGACTGTCTAGGGCCCGGCCTTGCTCACAATTGGCCCAGCATGGCAAAGGGCTGTGACTTCAGCGGTGTTCCCTCTAAGCTGAGTTAGCGTGAGCTAGCTCACAGATTTTTAGCCTCCTGCTCACCCGTTTTTGTCTTAGCTCGGGAAGGATGACCCCAGAGCACACTCATTTTTGCAGCAGCTCACAGCTTTCATGCCAGCAGCTCACCAAGCAGAGTTTTTGCTCAGGAGATTCTGCAGCTTAGAGGGAACACTGGACTTCAGTGGTGGAAGAGCACAAGTTGTTTCGTGCTCAGCCCCTCAAAACAATCCACCTCAAATAATTTAGGGGTGCCAGCCCCCGGGTGGGTGGGAGAGATACAAAGCAACGCTTCCATGTATAAATTAGCCTCAGTTGCGCTTCTGAAAGCGCACACAAATAAAGTTACTCTGACACAAAGACATAACTGGCCTTATCAAAATATATTTATAGCAAACGAAACATCAGCAGAAGAAGAGCCAAACACCTAAGGATGCAGGGCTCTTTATCTAGCAGGAGCTCCTCTGCATATTAGGCCACGCCCTCTTTGATGTAGCCAATCCTCCTGGAGCTTACAGTAGGCCCTGCAGTAAGAGCTCTCTAAGCTCTTGAAGATTGGCCACAGCAGGGGTGTGTGGCCTAATATGCAGAGGAGCTCCTGCTAGAAATGTGTGTGTGTGTAAAAGTCCATAGAGGCAATTTCCTTTTTCTTAAGTCCATTTCATAGAAGGTGCAGGTTCAGTCTCCTGTGAAGCAAATAGAACGCAGGACCGCCTTAAGAATGCCAAGGGGGAACGGGCAAACCTCGGCTGGTCAATATAGATTCTTAGACATGCAGAACATTTCTATTTTTTCTACATAAGAGCTTAAACGAGGTCTCCGGAAATTCAGAACCCGTTTTTGCCTTCCAGGCTTTCTCTAAGCTCCTATCATGACAAGGCACTTCCCACAAAGATCCATTGCTTCAGCTTTTTACAGCCTCAAAGTGGGACCTGGGATTAGTAGAAGTCCTCCTCAGTCACCATTAATAGACTTCTCTGTGAATCCACGTCCTTTGGCAGCAAATTCCACATTTTAATCACTCCTGTGGAGGATCACTCCTCCACTGCTCTTAACCAATCCTCCCTCTAAGCTGTGGAGGCCTGGGAGCAAAAATTCTGCTTGTGAGTGACTGCATAAATTAGTCTGCTCTGGGGCCATTTTTCCTGGGCTAAGACAAAAATGCTTGAGCCAGAGGCTAAAAAAAACCTGAGCGAGCTCAGACTTGACTCAGCTTGGAGGGAGCATTGCTCTTAACCACTACACCACAGTGGCTTACAATCTCCTTTTCCTTCCCCTTCCTGCAACAGACACCCTGTGAGGTAGGTGGAGCTGAGAGAGCTCTGACAGAAACTGCTCTTGAGAGGAACAGCTCTGCGAGAACTCGTGGACTGACTCAAGGTCGCATCAACAGGTGCGTGTGCAGGAGTGGGGAATCAAACCTGGTTCTCTCAGGTTAACAGTCTGTGCACTTAACCACTACACCAAACTAGTTCTCAATCTCTCAAGTTAGTCTCTTGCTTGAAAACCCTACAGGGTTGCCATTAATTGTCTGTGACTTGACAAACACTTGACGTGCGCACGTTAAGGTTGCCAAGTCCAATTCAAGAAATATCTGGGGACTTTGGGGGTGGAGCCAGGAGACTTTGGGGGTGGAGCCAGGAGACATTGGGGGGCGGAGCCAGGAGCAAGGGTGTGACAAGCATAATTGAACTCCAAGGGAGTTCTGGCCATCACATTTAAAGGGACAGCACACCTTTTAGAATGCCTTCCTTCCATAGAAAATAATGAAGGATAGGGGGCACCTTCTTTTGGGGGCTCCTAAAATTGGACCCCCTGGTCCAATCCTTTTGAAACTTGGGAGGTATTTTGGGGAGAGGCACTAGATGCTATACAGAAAATTTGGCACCTCTACCTCAAAAAACAGCCCCCCCCAGAGCCCCTGACACCCGCAGATCAATTCCCCATCATTCCCTATGGGAATCGTTCCTGGAGGTGCATAATGGCTGTGGGGGTGGAGCTTCCCCCGCCGGCCAGCTGGATGGGGGAGGGGGGAAGCCTGTAAAACCAGGGGATCCCCCGCTGGGACCTGGGGATTGGGAAGCCTAGCGCACGTGGACACGCACGTACAAAAGCAGATGCTGCTGTTTAAAGAATCACACCCTCTGAGAAACCCAGGCCAACTGGTGCCCTTCCTGCTTCCTGTTGGAGCAGAGAGTAGATTTTCTGCAGGGTTCTTTCATGTCCCCCGGCCCAAACTGACCTCTAGCATGACTCCCCTTCTCTCCCCCACCAAAATCTCCACCATGGATCTCTTGGCCTCTGTGAGCAAAGGCTTCGTCACAGCGCAGCCGTTTCCTGTGTACATCATACACCCCACCCCAGCATTGTTTTTACTGGAAAGGAGGACCATCGGCTGGGCCAAGGGCATATCTTGGAGGAGCCGCAGGAGGCGGAAGTCCTTTCAGGAATTCTGAGTCAGGCCTGAGACAGCGATAGAGAGAGAGAGAGAGAGGATGATGTCAGGGCCCAAGGCACAGCTTGGGGGGATGAGGCACCAAACCCACATCCTGGTTTCCCGCTTAGTTCCTACAACACCCGTTGTTTCTAGGCAAAGCCATCGATTCTGTCGGTACCGAGCTGCGGGCAGCATTGCAAACAAAGGCCCAGTTGGCCTGCAGAGGCAGTACCAGGGAGAAACTGCAGAATAAATGGGAAATACGTTGCTTTTTCAACACCTGACGCGCTGGATCGGGAGTCTGTCTATTCTGGCATCTTGTTCCCAACAACGGATGCCTACGGAAGGCAGTGACGGAGGTTCCATTTAGCCGTTGTCGCAGAAGGCGATTTGTATGAAGTGACTCAGTGGATTTCTTTGATCCTTTTTCAAGCCTTTTTTAAACGTGTTTTTTTTTTTTTTAACTTCACTGCAAACGTCTTTAAATCTTTGGGCGCTCTGTTTTTAAAATTTGGGATTGGGGAAGCTGAGTAGTGCTCTTTGGTTTGGGGCTTTTTCATTGCGTATCTGCTTTGTGTGGCAATGTCACTTTATCACTGCTGATAGTCTGAAACCGCTAAGAAATGTGCAGCCCAGAGTTAAATCCGTCTACGTCGATTTCAAACAACAGGCATGGGAGGCTGTGACTGCTTAGAATTGCACTGATCCTCTTCTTGCTGCTGTTTTAGTTTAAAGGAGGGCTGTGTGAGCCAGATTGGTATAGCGGTGAAGAGCACAGACTCTAATCTGGAGAACTGGACCTGATTCCCTGCTGGCCTTACCTCACTCTCAATCTCAGCCAGACCTCCAGCCGGATTTCACGCAATTCGCCCCGCTTCTTTCGCGCAGCAAACAAGATCCTCTCACAGCAGCTGCCCTTTCAAGGACAACTCCTGCAAGAGCTATGGCTGACCCAAGGCCATTCCAGCAGCTGTAAGTGGAGGAATGGGGATTCAAACCCGGTTCTCCCAGATAAGATTCTGCATACTTAACCACTACACCAAACCGGCTCTCGAAGAAGGAGAAGATGACTGCAGATTTATACCCCACCCTTCTCTCTGAATCAGAGTCTCTCAGAGTGGTTTACAATCTCGTATATCTTCTTCCCCCACAACAGACACCCTGTGAGGTGGGTGGGGCTGAGAGGGTTCTCCCAGAAGCTGCCCTTTCAAGGACAACTCCTACAAGAGCTATGGCTGACCCAAGGCCATTCCAGCAGGTGCAAATGGAGGAGTGGGGGATCAAACCCGGTTCTCCCAGATAAGAGTCCGCACACTTAACCACTACACCAAACTGGCTCTCTATGTAAGCTACTATGTAAAATCTGGAAGAATCAACAACTACCTGTGTGAGTCGCTTGCCTTGGAAATCTCACAGGGGCCCTGACCTGGAAGCCAGCCGAGGCAAGCCTGATCTCATTAGACTCAGAAGCTGAGCAGGGCTGACTCTGGCAAGTACTTGGATGGGAGACCTCCAAAAGAATACCAGCAGTCAGGGGGGCAGAGGCAGCCTTTATGCAGCCACCTCTCGGAATATCCTCCAGGCCCCCAGTGGAGGTCAGTCACCAGAGGTTGCCATGACTTCCAGGGGTGTGCCTGTGCACACAAGCACACATACACACACAATATACAAAAATACCAAAAAGAAAAAAGAGAGAGGAAACCTTGTGGTAGTGGCCATAAGCAGTGTTCCCTCTAAGCTGAGTGAGTGTGAGCTAGCTCACAATTTTTTAGCCTCCGGCTCATATATTTCTGTCTCAGCTCAGGAAAAAATGGTCCTAGAGAATACTAATTGATGCAGAAGCTCACAACTTTAAAGCCAGTAGCTCACAAGGTAGATTTTGTTTTGCTCCCAAGACTCCACAGCTTCCAGGGAACGTTGGCCGTAAGTCAGTTTGTGGCTTGAGGGCATCTTACACACCCAGAGTACCTTTTAATTTTGAACATGCCAATAAATAAGGCATATATTTGTATTTTAGAAGATTCTCTGTTATCGAATCCTGTTTTTAAAAGCGTGCAGTTAACTGTGTTACCGGTGATTGGATTGTCACCTTTTAACTGCAAAGGCATCCTAAGAGGGACGACTGGAAGAAATCTGTTCTCTGTCGATGGAAGGTGGGGGCAGAACACTGTGATCTCAGGCCTCTGACTTCTTTCTTTCCCCCCTGGAAATCCCTTCCTAGCTGACATTTCCCTCAGCCTCTTTCAGGAGAAGGATGTCTCGGTATATTACTGCTGACATCTTGGCAGTGAGGGGGAAGCTGGAACCGTTTGCATTTAATTACTTCTCCTGGTGGATTTATTACTATTATGGCTGGATTAATTGGGAAAGTAAAAAAAAAAAGCCGCGCCAGGCGATCCATCTTCTCCGAGTTACTTACCTTGTCGCAGGCTAATAACTGCAGAATAAAAATGCATCTTTCGCGGCTGCATCAGGGGAAATGGATTTCCGTAATTCTGCACACAGAAATTTTTAGAGAGGCATTTTGGAAAATAGCGGAAGGGGACAGATTCTGCTAATAGGGCGGAGGGGGTGGAAAGGAGAAATGATAGAAATGTATAAAAGAAAGAAGAACCGCAATTTTTTTTTTTTAAAAAACCCAAGCTCGGGTACAGAATTCTGGTGGGAGAAAGTGCCATCGAATTGCAAATGATTTATGATGGCCATGACCCCCAAAAGGAGTCCCCACACTTTTTGTGTCTGGGGGCATCTTTGGAATACCAATATAATGTGATCGGCGCAGCCGCAAAATGGCTGCACAAAATGGCTGCCATGGGAGGCAGAGCCAGCACAAGAGAAACATAAGAACCAGGCCTCAGATTCAGCAGTTGCTCACAGGAGCGCAGCTCCTGAACCTTTCTGAGGGTTCCTCCTCCTCCTCCCCACCTACCTTCTCCATTGAATAGTAGCTGCAGCTGCATAACAATATCTGGGGACTTTGGGATGGAGCCAGGAGACTTTGGAGGTGGAGCCAGGAGCAGGGCTGTGCCAAGCACGACTGAACTCCGAAGGAAGCTCTGGCCATCGGGGACCTTGCTCTACTTTTAAATGCCTTACCTTCATTGGAAATAACAAAGGATGGGGGCATCTTCTTTTGGGGCTCATAGAATTGGACCCCCGGATCCAATCTTTTTGAAACTTGGGATTTTATTTGAGGAGAGGCACCAGATGCTATGCAGAAGTTTTGGTCCCTCTACCTCAAAAAAATCCCTGCCTGCTTCCTGAAAACATCTGGGCACCCGGAAGGTGTTTGAGAGCCATTTTGGTGTAGTAGTTAAGAGGGGCGGACTCTAATCTAGGAAACTGGGTTTGATTCCCCAATCCTTCTCTCCCCCATGCAGCCAGCTGGGTAACCTTGGGTCAGTCCCTGTTCTCTCAGGGCTCTCTCAGCCACACCTACCTCACAGGGTGTCTGTTGTGAGAAGAGGGAGGGAGGAGACTGAAAGGTGCTCTGGGACTCCAAGTGGAGGGCAGAGTGTGCATCCAATATCTTCTTCATATTGGGGGTCCCTTAGCTAGACTACATGGGCCATTTTGCCCTGTCCAAGACTGTTCTTAAAGTCTTTTAAATTTGAGCCCTTCTTTCCATCTCCAGCCCTCCCCCACTACACCTAATGGGAATCCCAGATCTGGATTTACATACCCCACCGTGCAGAGTGGTAAGCTGCAGTACTGCAGTCCAAGCTCTGGTCGCAACCTAAGTTTGATCCTGGCGGAAGCTGGGTTCAGGTAGCCAGTTCAAGGTCGACTCAGCCTTCCATCCTTTCGAGGTCGGTAAAACGAGTTCCCAGCTTGCTGGGGGGGAAGCGCAGATGACTGGGGAAGGCAATGGCAAACCACCCCATAAAAATGTCTGCCGTGAAAACGTCATGACATGACGTCACCCCATGGGTCGGTAAAGACGTGGTGCTCGCACAGAGGACTACGTTTACTTTTTCAGTTGGGGAAAAAATGACACAATTTGCACGCTTGTTTATTGTGGGTTAAGTTGAGCAGCCCTGTGTGTAAAGGCCAGTTGGCAGAATCTCAGGGCAAGGGGAGGGAAATGGAGACAACGGAAGTTGTTACGGTTCCTGGGAAAGAAGAGGCAAGTGATGAAATTCGCATTCGAGGCATGCATGCTTTCTGGCACACAGGGCATTTGCCCCTCCAATGGCTGGCACACCAAAGCCACCTCTGCAGGGTGCCCGGCCTGGGCCGCAGCGTACAGTGGCACCGACTGCTTGCAGGAGCGCAGGGTTTGGCATGCACCCAGGTGCCCCTCTTCTTCCCCTCCCTCTGTTCCTTCCCCCACACCCTTTCATCATGGCAGAGAGCAGATTGATTTCCAGCCTGCAATTTTGCAGTTCCCTTAAATCCATAAAAACAGGATTAATGAGTGCAAACTGTCAAGGAGAAGACAGAAACGAGAAGGAAATTCTTGAAGTTTAGCCAAAGAGTTAATGTAACTGTTGCCATTCCCATTAGCAAGGAACTAAAAGATGGGGAGGGGACGGGGGGGGGGGGGTGGTGTAGAAAAGACTAGCTCTTAAAAGATTTTTTTTTCTGCTTCCAAAAAAAAAAAAAATAATAATCAATTTTGCTTTAAACCAGGAGAAAGGTTTTTACTCTGTCCCAACAGGGGAAAGGGGAACTAAAATGCTTATTGGTTGCTGCCTTTTTCCTGCCTTTGATGCTGTTCTTATGCCTTTGGTAGCTGCCCGACAAAGCAAGAATTAAGCAAGGGATGGCTTGAACTGTACCTCATGACTCCAGTGATGAGGGCTGCACCAGCTGGATTTTGGCACATCAGGCAACTGTTCAGGCAACAGGTCCCCGGACATTATGCTCTTCTGAGGCTTCCAAAAGGCATTCCAGGGAGAGTCAGTTCACCTCTGTGCTCGATGGGGAGGTAAAGCTATGCTATCTCGCAAGGAGGGCTCATGTGCCTGACCCTCCTCTTGACAAAAATTGTCCATGCACATAGTAAGCAAGCATGTCAGGGACACAGGTAGCCACCTAGATGTTTGAGGGAAGGAAGGAAGGAAGAAAGAAAGGAAGAAAGGAAGAAAGAAAGAAAGAAAGAAAGAAAGAAAGAAAGAAAGAAAGAAAGAAAGAAAGAAAGAAAGAAAGGAAGGAAGGAAGGAAGGAAGAAAGAAAGAAAGAAAGGAAGAAAGAAAGAAAGAAAGAAAGAAAGAAAGAAAGAAAGAAAGAAAGAAAGAAAGAAAGAAAGAAAGAAAGAAAGAAAGAAAGAAAGAAAGAAAGAAAGAAAGAAAGAAAGAAAGAAAGTTTAAATACATTCTCCAAGCTGCTGGCTGGCTTGGCTTGGAGAAGTGATTTAAAAAGACAAATGCTTTCTCCAAGCTGGCTAACGGGGCAGTGGGGGCTTCATGAGCCACACAATTCATGTGAACGAGCCACATGTGGCTCCCAAGCCACAGTTTGGTCACCTCTGGTATAGATGGAACATTCTGTCTGGGGCAGTGATGCTCTGTGTCCTTGGTGCTTGGGGGGCAGCAGTGGGAGGGCTTCTGGAATTTTGGCTCTGCTGTGGACCTCTTGATGCTCCCTGGGTTTTGGCCCCTGTGTGACACAGAGTGTTGTACTGGATGGGCCACTGGCCTGATTCATCATGGCTTCTCTTAAGTTCTTATGACCTTCTGCATGCCAGGCGGATGCTCTACCACTCAACCACAGCCCTTTCTCAAAAAGTCTTATGATCAGTGTTGGTTGCTCAGATTGCCAGTGGCTCTCCAGGGTTAGCCTCAGCCTCTCTGCCCTCTTGTTGGTCTTCCAAAGAAACTGGTTGGCCACTGTGTGAGGCAGGATGCTGGAGTAGATGGACCACTCTCCTGATGCAGTAGGGTTCTTCTGTTGTTTTTATGAAGGCCTCGGCCTCTATGCCCTATTGTTGGCCTTCTAGAGGAACCAGTTGGCCTCTTTGTGAGGCAGGATGCTAGACTAGATGGACCACTGTCCTGATCCAGCAGGGCTCTTCTGATGTTCTATGAAGGCCTCGGCCTCTCTGCCCTGTTGTTGGCCTTCCAGAGGAACTGGCTGGCCTCTGTGTGAGACAGGAGGCTGGACTAGATGGACCACTGATCTGATCCAGCAGTGCTCTTCTCATGTCCATACATTATGTTCTCTTGTGGAATGATGTTATGTTTCTTATTTCTATCTTTCTCAGATTTATATCCTGCCCTCCCCGCCGAAGCAGGTTCAGAGCGGCTCACAACAGTCCATGTTTTTATGTTCTCTTGTGGAGTGACGGGCATTAGAGGCATCCTGCCAGGGCCGTTGTCCGTCCTTCAACAAGGCCAGCCTCAGCTTAACTGGAGTCTTAGGTTTTGCCCCTGCCTTAGAGTCCCTCTCTGCACGGGGCTTCAGGCTCTGCTGCCTGCCGGCCCCTCTCCCCTCCCCAACGCCTGGCCTCCCCCTGCCCCCAGTGAAGACCTGCACACTTCAGCAGATTACTCTAATGGTCAGATGAAATTTTTTAAAAAGCAGCCATTCTCCATCATTGCAGCTGCGAGCTTGGAACGTCTCCCACTGTCTTCCTGCATTACCCTCCTCAAAAGTGTTATTTATGGGTGAGATTATTGCCAAGCATGCAAGAAATATAAAGGAAGGGGGGCTAAGGTATTTCCAGAGAAGCTGCATTTGTGCATTGGACAGCGATTTCTGGAGGGGCAGTTTGGGATGGACATTGTGACTGAGCCACTGCTGAAAACTCATGATGTATTTTATTGGATTTTGCTCCCACTCTTCCTCTAAGGCAAGGGTATCAAACATACAGCCCTGAATCAGGACCCCAGACGGCCCCATCAGGTCCCCAAGCTACTGGCTGTCATCTGTTTCCTCCTCCCCCTCTCTTGCTTCCTTCTGCATCACAGCTTGCTTTGCCAGGCTTGCTCAATTGCACAGGAGCTACAGAGCAGAGCCTCTATTTTCTCCATTGGCTGAGGCTCCTCCCTTGGGGAGGAAGGAGGGAGGAATAGCTTGCTTTGCCAGGCTCTCTCAGTCGCACAGCAGAGCTACTGAGCCAAGCCTCTCTTCCTTCTATTGGCTGAGGCTCCTCCCCCTCCTGGTCCCCTGGGGAAGGAAGGAAAGAGCCTGAGCTTCCTTTGTCCTGTTCTCCTAATCCCATGGGAGAGATACAAAGAAAGCACCTTTAAGACCAATGAGTGCTAATGTTCTAATCATGTTTTAAGTTTTGTTTGTCAGTGCCCTATATACAGTTTATATCTTCACTACCTGGCGTTAACATTTTATGACACACACGGCCCGGCCTGACAAGGCCTCATTTATGTCAGATCCAACCCCCATAACAAATGAGTTTGGGACACCATGCACCCTCCCCATTTAGCATTCACAACAACCTTGTGAGTAGCAGGGCCAGGGAACCTGGGGAGGGACCTTAGCATAGACTTCAACACGCCATGTAGGGTTGCCAAGTCCAATTCAAGAAATATCTGGGGACTTTGGGGGTGGAGCCAGGAGACTTTGGGGGTGGAGCCAGGAGACATTGGGGCGGAGCCAGGAACAAGAGTGTGACAAGCATAACTGAACTCCAAGAGAGTACTGGCCATCACATTTAAAGGGACGGCACACCTTTTTAAATGTCTTCCTTCCATAGGAAACAATGAAGGATAGGGGCACCTTCTTTTGGGGCTCATAGAATTGGACCCCCTGGTCCAATCGTTTTGAAATTTGGGGGATACTTTGGGGAGAGGCACTAGATACTATATTGAAAATTTGGTGCCTCTACCTCAAAAAACAGCTCCCCCAGAGCCCCCGAAACCTCCAGATCAATTCCCTATTATACCCTATGAGAAGACATATCCCTCTCCCCCCCCCCCCGTTTCTGGGAAATCTGATGCAGGGGACAGAACTCACTCACCTCCGGAGGCGCAAAGGCACATGGTCCTTTGGGGGTGTGGCTGGGCTCCCCTCCCTTCACCGGCCAGCTGACTGGGGGCGGGAAGCAGCCTGAGAAAACGGACGAGCTCTGGCTGCTGCGATCGGGGCTGGGTGGGAAGGGCTGCCGTTCTCCCCCCTCCCCTCCCCCCGCTTTCCCTTTTATGGCCAGCGGGGGGAGGAGGCTCCAAATCGGGAGTCTCCAGGCCTAGCGGGGGATTTGGGAACCCTAACGCCATGAAGTCCCCCTCTTCAAAGCAGCCATTTTCTCTGGGGGAACTGATCTCTGTAGCCTGGAAATCAGTTGGAATTCTGGGAGATCTCCAGCGACCAACTGGAGATTGGCAACTTTATACCATACCATACCAAACCTTTAATGGTATAATAGATTCAGATAAAAATACACAGAATATAAAAATTTAAACATTGGAGATAAAATCAAAATGAAACCGAGCTTACAGAGGCATCCAAACATGGTCAGAATTAAGTTTAAGGATGTCAGCCAGAAATTTTGCCACAGCCTCACTAACCACCCCCTCAGTATCACTCAATAAATAATAACAGGTTGGTAGAATAGACAAATCTGGGGGGAAAGAAAGCTTGCCAAATAAATCTTTGCAGAGGTTATGGTAAAAAGAACAATCAAGCAATATATGCTGGATTGAGTCAGGAGTATTCGCTCCCCAGGAGCAAAGTCTGTCGGCTAAAGGGACTCGCTGATATCTCCCTTGTAAAACTTTGGAGGGAAATGCATTTAGTCTAGCCAACATAAATGCCCTGCGATGACTTGGAGTGGTTAAGTCTGATAGATAATTGGGCATTTTGCCACAGAAAGCATAGAGACCTAAGGAAGCTGGAGAGCAATAACCCTCATTTGGACCACCATTCTACACCAATGTGGTTAAGAGAGGCGGACTGTAATCTGCAGAACCAGGTTCAATTTCCCCACACTCCTCCACACGAAGCCTGCTGGGTGCCCTTGGGCCGGTCACAGCTTTCTCAGGGCTCTCTCAGCTCCACCTGCCTCACAAGGTGGCTGTTGTGAGATGGGGAATGGAGGGCTACTGAAAGCTATTTTGTGGCTCCTTAGGGTAGTGAAAAGTGGGGTACAGAAACCAAGCTGCTGCTGCTGCTCCTCCCCCACCCCCAGCCCTGTGGAAGAAAGGAGGACTTTTCAGCATCCGGAATATATGGTAGAGTCCAATTGTCTGTTTTCTTTCAAGAAAGGCCTTTCCGGTTTGCTATTCGTCTCTCTTGCAGTCTCCAGCCTCCCTCCCTCCCTCCCCGTCACTCCTGCTGTTGCCATTTCCAACTTCTGCAAATGTTATTCCAACCCCACCTAATCTGCTCGAGTCCCCGGCACATCCGGGACAAGAAGCAGATGAGAGGCCTTCGACCGGGGCCAAAACATCCCCCCCTCTCCTTTTTTAAACATGCCCTCTGATTCAGAGTTCTGGAGAACTTGAAAGCTTCCACATGCTTTTGCAATCTTTTTGCTGGCTCTAATGACAGGTTCCACACAGCCTTCTTTGGGGCCTTTTTCCTTTAACCAAAGGGCAACCTCCGTATTGCTGTTAAGAGCTATAATGGCTCCCACTGCCAGCCATTCATTCCTTTGCAGTGTTCACAACGGGATCTAAGAACGTTACTCAGCATTGCTAGCTCCAGGTTCAGAAATACCTGGAGACTGGGGAGGGGTGGAGCTGGAGGAGCATGGGGTTTGGGGAGGGATTTTATATCAACGGGATATAAAACCATCGTATCTACCTTCCAAAGTGGCCATTTGCTCCAAGGGAACTGATCTCTGTTGCTTGGAGATCAACTGTAATCCCAGGAGATTTCCAGCTAACACCTGAGTCTGCTTTAGGGTTGCCAGGTCCAATTCAAGAAATATCTGGGGACTTTGGGGGTGGAGCCAGGAGACATTGGGAGTGGAGCCAGAAGCAAAGTTGTGACAAGCATAATTGAACTCCAAAGGGAGTTCTGGCTATCACATTTAAAGGGACTGCACACTTTTTAAATGCCTTCCCTCCATTTGGAAATAATGAAGGATAGGGGCACCTTCTTTTGGGGCTCACAGAATTGGATCCCCTGGTCCAATCCTTTTGAAACTTGGAGGGTCTTTTGAGGAAAGGCACTAGATGCTATGCTGCAGGTTTGGTGCTTCTACTTCAAAAACCAGCCCCCCCACCCTGAGCCCCAGTTAACCACAGATCAATTCTCCATTATACCCTACGGGAATTGGTCTCCATAGGGAATAACACAGTGTCCAGCAGACATTTCCCCCCACACACACTTTCTGATGACCCTGATGTGGGGGGAAGGGCTTCTAACTCAGAGGATCCCGTGCCCCCACCTGGGGATTGGCAACCCCTCCTGAAGGCCTGATCCCAATCTCTCCATCTCTCCCCACCCGTATTTTTTTTTTAAAAATATATATATATATATATAATCACTCATCTCCTAAATAAAATCTAGTTAAGCCCACTCGAGACAGAAGACAACGCAGCAGAAAGGACAAAGGGGAATGAAGGAGGAGGAGAAAACAGCTTGTAATCTGCCATGTCGCTTTTGCAAAAATGTACCTACATTTGCTCTAGTTGGACTTTTAGCTTGGTTTTTTTTTTCATTAAATAAATTGTGAAGAATAGCCAAGAACGGGAGATGGTGCAGAGCTAAGGGGTGTGTGTGTGTGTGACAAGACCGTCAAAAATTGTACATGGTTCCCTTCCCCTCCCCTGCCCACACTCCGCTTACACCATTGAGATATGTGGATAGAGGACAGGTCTAGACTTGCAGGAGAATACTGTGGTTCAGGAACGGATTAAAGTCTATTACTGGAACCTGTAGACAGAGGTAAAGCAAATATTTACTGACAAGTGTTTACCAGCTGAATGTTGAGGCCTTGCGGTATGCAGATTGGCAGAACAGCCATGAAATCTGCTGAGTGTTGCAGTAAGTAGCCATCTGGGGGTTGGGAAATTCCTAGGGATTTTGGATGGAACTTGGGGAGGGTGGGATTTGAGGAGGAGATGGAGGTCAGCAGGAAAATTAGGGTTACCAGCCTCCAGGTGGGGCTTGGAGATCTCCTGCTTTTACAAATTATCTCCAGCTGGCAGAGATCAGCTCCCCTGGAGAAAATGGCTGCTTGGAAGGGTGGAGTCTATGGGATTGTACCCTGCTGAGGCCCCTCCCCTCCCCAAACCCTGCCCTCTCTTGGATCCACCCCTAAAGTCTCCAGGTATTTCCCAACCCAGACCTGGAAACCCTAGTTTGAACCAGTACCACAGTCTAGTTCTAGGGCTGCCAACCACCAGGTTGGGTCTGGAGATGACCAGGTGGGGCCTGGAGCCAGTTTGGTGTAGTAGTTAAGTGTGCGGACTCTTATCTGGGAGAACCGGGTTTGATTCCCCACTCCTCCACTTGCACCTGCTGGAAAGGCCTTGGGTCAGCCATAGCTCTGGCAGAGGTCGTCCTTGGAAGGGCAGCTGCTGTGAGAGCCTTCTCAGCCCCACCCACCTCACAGGGTGTCTGTTGTAGGGGGTGGGAAGGTAAAAGGAGATTGTGATCGCTCTGAGATTCAAAGCACAGGGCAGGACATAAATCCAAAAAAAGAAAAATCTTCTTCCTGCTTTTACAACTGATCTCCAGCTGGCAGAGAACAGTTTCCCTGGCGAAAATGGCTGCTCTGAGGCCCCTCCTCTTCCCAAACCCCACCCTCTCCAAGATCCACCCTCAACGTCTCCAGACCTGGTATCCTCAATGGTACCACTTCCCCACTGGGCTTCCACTCCTCCCCAGCCTTCATCTTGCTCAGGCTCTGCCCCTCAATTGCCAGCAATTTTCAAAGCTAGAGTGGGCAACCCCCTGGGTGGAGGGGTGCAAAGCACCCGCAGTCTACAGCCGGCTTATGGCGAACCCCTTAGGGCTTTCCAAGCAAGAGACGTGCAGAGAGGTGATTTGCCATTGCCTGCCTCTGCACGGCAACCCTGGATTTCCTTGGGGGGCCTCCCATCCAAGAAGGCATTGGATAGGGTTGCACCCTTGTAGGCTGTATCCCTGCCCTGGATAGGCCAAGCTGGTTGGATTACGAGATCTGATGAGGTTGTGCTAGCCTGGACTATCCAGGTCAAGGGTAGGACCCTATCCGATGCCATACAGTCAATCCTAACAAAAAGCTCTACGGAGAGAAGAATGTTCTCCATTATACAAAAAGCTCCATTAACAAATAGCTCTACGGAGAGAAGAGAGTTTGGGGCATTCTCCAGAGTATTTGATGTGGTTAGAGAATCGAGCAAGTCTATCCCTCCCCCTTTCCCACCTCTTTTTGTCCTTACGAGCCCCTTGGTGCAGAGTGGTAAGTTGCAGCTTACCACTCTGCACCACAGGGTGCAGTACTGCAGTCCAAGCTCTGCTCATGGCCTGAGTTCGATCCCGGCAGAAGCTGGGTTCAGGTAACCGGCTCGAGGTTGACTCAGCCCTCCATCCTTCTGAGATCAGAAAAAGGAGTCCCCAGCTTGCTGGGGGGGAAGTGTAGATGACTGGGGAAGGCAATGGCAAACCTCCCCATAAAAAAAGTCTGCTGTGAAAACATCATAAGGCAACGTCACCCCAGAGTTGGAAACAACTGGTGCTTGCAAGGGGAACTACCTTTTAAGTGTGCGGACTCTTATTTGGGAGAACTGGGTTTGATTCTGAGTCTGTATATTGTGTAAAGAGCCACTTGGTGGAGAGTGGTAAAGCTGCAGTACTGCAGTCCTAAACTCTGCTCACGACCTGAGTTCGATCCCAACGGAAGCTGGTTCAGATAGCTGGCTCCAGGTTGACTCAGCCTTCCATCCTTCTGAGGTCGGTAAAATGAGGACCCAGCTTGCTGGGGGGAAGGCGTAGATGACTGGGGAAGGCAATGGCAAACCATTCCGTAACAAAAAGTCTGCTGTGAAAGCAATGTCACCCCAGAGTCGGAAACGACTGGTGCTTGCACAGGGGATTACCTTTAACTTTTTTTTATTTGTCCTTAACTGCTGTGCCAACTGGAACTTGATAAGCAATTCTCATCAAGCTATGGGTTTGGGGGGTTTTTTGGAGAGGGGGGTGAGAATCTTTTTAATCTAAAAACTATTCTCCCCCCCACCGGCAGACTACAGCATCCCAGGTATGTACCGAGAGCTCTGCCTTGCCTGCGGGTGGTCCCGTTTCTCCACCCTAATAACAGGAATGGAATATCAGGTTTACAGTTGGGAGATGCAACGGAGGAGGCAGCTTTTCCAAAGGGATTTCCACTGTCAGAGATGCAAGATGCAGCCAAGATCGGGTTGCATAACTGAGATTCCACCAAGCCTCCTTATCAGCCGCTGAAGACCAAACTCCTTGGGGAACAAACGTATCCCTTGCCACGAACGCCCTCCTCCCCGCCCACCCAACCGTCACTTCTGCAGATAATAACATCAGATTCGCTCTGCCTCCCAAGGGCAGCTCTAGGAAGAAGATGTCTCCGTGGAGGCCATTAGAAGGACGGCAGGAACAGACTGTCTGGGTGCTACCTCCTGGCTCCACTTATCATACTCTGTGCCCTGACATTTAAACATTTGATGGGCTTTTTAAAAAAACAGTGAGAGACTGCCATCCAAAACGGCTGCTCGGCCTGCCTTGTAGAAAAGGAAACCATAGAGCAGGGGTGTCGAACTCATTTGCTATGGGGGCCGGATTTGACATAAATGAGACCTTGTCGGACCGGGCCATGTGTGTCATAAATGACAGATAGCGGACAGATAAACTGTATAAAGGGAGCTCAGACAAACAATTTTTTTCTTACTTAAAACATGAGCACTCTCGCAATATTTTGTTTTACAGTCTGATGTCATCTCTTGCTATGAATTATTGCATCAAAAACTGCAGACAATGTCTGTGCTGTACCAATCTTGAATATGCTGTTCAAGTGTTGTTCAAGTGTGCACATCTATAAGTTGCAAACTTACTTTTGATTTATTGACATTCATTACAAAGATCTCATAGTCAATGCTTTGAGCCTCAGACCCAGAGGAAAACAATGAAGCGGCTGGGCATTGTGAGTTTTGTACATAAATTGCTTCATGTGCTGGTCAAGATTATGTGAAGGTATCATGGCACAGACTGAGGGCTATGTGCTCGTCTGTAAAACTATAGTCTTCTCCAGAAAAATAACTACAACTCCTATGTGGCAGTACAAGAACAGAGACAGCCATGTGCAATGATTAGTATCAGCCTACTGTCTGGGATGTCTAAATTCAAGATCCCCAATCAAAGAAAAATGTGAAATAAAAATCAATGGAAATGTTCTGGGTAAATCTGGGCTAGACACACATACACTCAGCCTAATGCTAGCTTGTTATTTCTCTTCTAAATAGTTCACATACTTTCCTATTGAGAAAGACTGGAGGGCATAAATACAATGAAAAAGATGAGGGAAACCCAGCTGTACCCATAACAACCCCAACAAATTTCCCTCCCTCTCTCTCTCTCTCTCTGTAGCAAGCCAAAAAGCTCATAACTTCAATAAAACCTCACTAGTCTTAAAAGTGCTCTTTGTATTTCTCCCGATGGTGAGGACTGGGCAAAGGTAGCTCTGTCTTTGTCCTTCCTTCCCCCAGGGCACAAGGAGAGGAAGGAGCCTCAGCCAGGAAGGAAGAGGGGCTGGGCTCGGTAGCTCTGCAGGGTGATTAATTGAGTCTGGCAAACTTAATCAACCCAGCAGATCTATAGAGCTAGGCTCTTTCATTGGCTGAGGTTCCTCCTCTTCCCTCCTCCATTTGGGAAAAGAGGGGAGGGAGAGAAGGAGCCATGAAAGGCTGCTTTGCTGGCTGACTGATCGCTCCAGAGGAACACAAAATGTCGACCGAACACAGCAGGCAAGGGAGAATGAAGCAGACCATAGCCAGTTGCTGGAGAGCCTGACTGGAGCTCTATGCGGGGTGGGTCCGGCCCGCGGGTCACATGTCTGACACCCCTACTGTAGAGGATTTCAGCATCCAAGTACTTGCCAAGATCGGCCCTTCTTAGCTTCTGAGATCTGATGAGATCGGGCTGGCCTGGACTATCCGGGTCAGGGCAAGCACTCTGTCTTGGTGCCCTCCTCTTTCAGTGAAGCCCTAGTATCTATATATAGTCCTAGAATAGATGGAAACGGAAGTGTTGGGGGGTAACACTGACCTACCTCACTGGGTTGTTTTAAGCATTACCGAGAAGCGCTCCAGGCTCTCCGAAGATCCTCAGAAATGTTATTATTACAGATAGCTCTTTTTGTCTCCCTGAACTGAGTTAGGCTGGCTTAAATACCGCAGTACAGGAATCCACTTGTCTGGAATAAATGAGGCTTTCAACTTGCCTTCAGACTGTGCAAAGCTCGGCTATCGCTTTCAGCATTCTTAGAATGCTTTTTCAACGCTGGTAAAATGCAGCTTGAATTCCTCAAGCAGAGACTCACTTCCCTGGAAATTCTGCCACTGGAAATCCCCCCCTTCTCCTGGCAAATTGGACTCCCGTCACTCAATATGTGGCGACATGCATCACGCCACTCGCTGGGCGTAGGAGGGCTGCCCCAGGGGTTAAGGGGAGAACTCTGTGCCCTTTTTATTGTTAGAGAGAAACATGTTCAGCGTTTTCAACTCCTCCTGTCATGGTGGCAATGGCAGATGCGTATGCTACATTTCCAGTTTCTGGGTAGAGTAAAAGTCCCTTCACTTTGGAAGGACAGGTACACCACCTTCAGATTTCATTAACTATCGTCTACACCCAAGCGCAGCTTCGTGGATCATGTGAAAGTATCCCTGTGCTTAGATTCTGGTGGGTAGCCCTGTTGGTTGGAAGCAACAGAGCAGAGTTTGAGTCCAGACAGGCACCTTTAAGACCAGCAAAGTTTAATTATGGACGTAAGCTTTCGTGTGCATGCGCACTTCTTGCTGGAAAGAAAGAAAGAAAGAAAGAAAGAAAGAAAGAAAGAAAGAAAGAAAGAAAGAAAGAAAGAAAGAAAGAAAGAAAGGGAGATTGGATTTATACTGCACCTTTCACTACCAGAAGAAGTCTCAGAGTGGCTCACAATCTCCTTCCCCTTCCCACAACAGACACCCTGTGAGGTAGGTGGAACTGAGAGAGCTCTGACAGAAACTGCTCTTGAAAGGAACAGCTCTGCGAGAACTTGTGGCTGACACAAGGTCACATCAACAGGTGCATGTGGCAAAGTGGGGAAACAAACCCAGATAAGAGTCTGCGCACTTAACCACTACACTAAATTGTTGCCACTGGACTAAAACTTGGTTCTTCTACCCCTATGCGTGTTTACCCTGTGAATATATATAAGCATGTTTGAATTTAGAAGGTGAGAAAATAACTGATTCAAGCTTGCAAATTTCTGACAATTAAACACAAAAATATGTCCAGGCTTTTGAGATAGGCAACAAGGCTACAGATGTCTCTGTTACTTCTCCTAAAGTCATTATGTCTGCACAGTTCAATTTTTCATACCTCATTGGGATGAAAGAGGAGTTCCCATTGAGCAGGAAAGACTGTTGATCCCTCTAATGGAGACTGCTTGTTATCAGATGCTGGATCTGCATTACTTTTATTTGAAACAGAAAATGTATCCTTACATTTTTGCACTTCTTCAAAATATAAAAGGCATTAGAGAACCCTTTGGAAGAATCCAACTTCTGCCTAAAAGGCAAGCACAGTGCCATCTTCTGGCGGGCAGATAGTACTGCAGCAAGGAACGGTAGCTCAGAACTTTAAAGGCGCAAATAATAACACTTAGCATTTATATTCCGCTTGTGAACTGTCAAATCAATTTACATTGCCTTGGTATCTTTGGGACTGGGCTGGAAAGTAGCCCAGTACTATTATCCTTATACTGCAGACAGGTGAGAAGAAGACATCAAGAATGCTTGCCCAAGGTGACCAATTGAATCCATGGCAGAAGCAAAATCTGAACCCAGGACGAGCTAGTTTTTAGCTCAGCCTCTTAGCCACTGCACTACACCAGCTTTCTTTGCACTGCATCTCTGAACAAAGCAGCAGCAGCAGCCGCTCTCCTTTAGACAGAAAGAAGGAGGAGGAGGAGAAAGCAAATCCTCATGGGATGTTCAAGACAAGAGCTTAACAGAGGTGGTTTGTCACTGCTTTCCTGCAGGTAGCAGCAACTTCCTTGGTGGTCTCCCATCCAAGTACTGATCATGGCCAATCCCACTTAGCTCCAAAACTGTGACAACCTTGGGACAAACTGGGTTGCTAAGCTCTGCTTGTCCAACTATCCATTGGTGACACCCAAGTTCTTGTTGCACTGTACACCGACTAACCCAATTTGTTTGCAGCGAGCTTCCTAAAGCACAACCTTAAAGCTTTTGCATACTGCGGGTATCCTTTTATCTCTCGCTCCCCTCACCACACTTATTTTTCATTTCAACACCTGACAAAGAGTTGCCTGCCATTCAAAATCGTGCTCCCCAGTTTGTAACATTTAGTGGATCCCGGTGTCAGTATTGCCCTGATCCGGCCCAGGTTAGACCGATCTTGTCAGATCTTGGAAGATAAGCAGGATCGGGGCTGATTATTACTAGGGTGGGAGACCATCCAAGAAGTCCAGGGTTGCTACATAGAGGCGGGCAGTGGCAGACCACCTCTGTTCTTCTCTGCCCTGACTTGGATGGCCCAGGCTAGCCCTTGGTTAGTCCTTGGACCATCCAAGAAGTCCAGGGTTGCTACACAGAGGCAGGCAATGGCAAGCCACCTCTGTTCTTCTCTGCCCTGACTTGGATGGCCCAGGCTAGCCCAAACTCATCAGCTAAATGGGGTTGGTCTTGGTTAGTCCTTGGATGGGAGACCATCCAAGAAGTCCAGGGTTGCTACGCAGAGGCAGGCAATGGCAAGCCACCTCTGTTCTTCTCTGCCCTGACTTGGATGGCCCAGGCTAGCCCTTGGTTAGTCCTTGGACCATCCAAGAAGTCCAGGGTTGCTACGCAGAGGCAGGCAATGGCAAGCCACCTCTGTTCTTCTCTGCCCTGACTTGGATGGCCCAGGCTAGCCCAAACTCATCAACTAAATGGGGTTGGTCTTGGTTAGTCCTTGGATGGGAGACCATCCAAGAAGTCCAGGGTTGCTACGCAGAGGCAGGCAATGGCAAGCCACCTCTGTTCTTCTCTGCCCTGACTTGGATGGCCCAGGCTAGCCCAAACTCATCAGCTAAATGGGGTTGGTCTTGGTTAGTCCTTGGATGGGAGACCATCCAAGAAGTCCAGGGTTGCTATGCAGAGGCAGGCAATGGCAAGCCACCTCTGTTCTTCTCTGCCCTGACTTGGATGGCCCAGGCTAGCCCTTGGTTAGTCCTTGGACCATCCAAGAAGTCCAGGGTTGCTACGCAGAGGCAGGCAATGGCAAGCCACCTCTGTTCTTCTCTGCCCTGACTTGGATGGCCCAGGCTAGCCCAAACTCATCAACTAAATGGGGTTGGTCTTGGTTAGTCCTTGGATGGGAGACCATCCAAGAAGTCCAGGGTTGCTACGCAGAGGCAGGCAATGGCAAGCCACCTCTGTTCTTCTCTGCCCTGACTTGGATGGCCCAGGCTAGCCCAAACTCATCAGCTAAATGGGGTTGGTCTTGGTTAGTCCTTGGATGGGAGACCATCCAAGAAGTCCAGGGTTGCTACGCAGAGGCAGGCAATGGCAAGCCACCTCTGTTCTTCTCTGCCCTGACTTGGATGGCCCAGGCTAGCCCTTGGTTAGTCCTTGGACCATCCAAGAAGTCCAGGGTTGCTACGCAGAGGCAGGCAATGGCAAGCCACCTCTGTTCTTCTCTGCCCTGACTTGGATGGCCCAGGCTAGCCCAAACTCATCAGCTAAATGGGGTTGGTCTTGGTTAGTCCTTGCATGGGAGACCATCCAAGAAGTCCGGGGTTGCTACGCAGAGGCAGGCAATGGCAAGCCACCTCTGTTCTTCTTTGCCCTGACTTGGATGGCCTAGTGTTGATCATGAATCTGGAACTGAACTTATGCTTGATGTAGTTGATGGTCTTCATTACCTAAAACTTGTTGATGATAATGTTGATGATGATGATGATATGCAAAATGATGCTAGCCCAAACTCACCAGCTAAATGGGGTTGGTCTTGGTTAGTCTTTGGATGGGAGACCATCCAAGAAGTCCACGGTTGCTACGCAGAGGCAGGCAATGGCAAGCCACCTCTGTTCTTCTCTGCCCTGACTTGGATGGCCCAGGCTAGCCCAATCTCACCAGCTAAATGGGGTTGGTCTTGGTAAGTCCTTGGATGAGAGACCTCCAAGGAAGTCCAGAGTTGTGGCCAAAACTCCCTCTAAGCCATGGAGTCTTGTGAGCAAAAAATTGTACTTATGAGTTACTGGCATTATAGCTGTGAGCGAGCAATTTGGCTACTGAATCAATTAGCTCGCTCTGGGGCCGTCCTTCCTGAGCTAAGACAACAATGTGTCAGCCAGAAGCTAAAAACCTGCGAGCTAGCTCACACTAGCTCCGCTTAGAGGGAACACTGGCTGTGACGCAGAAGCAGGCAACAGCGAGCCACCTCTGAACATCTCTTGCCTTGAAAACCCTACAGAGTATCCCTAGGTCAGCTGTGACTTAACAGCACTGTCAACTGCCAATGTAAGTTTTATGGCACTATTGCTTTTTGATTCCCCCCCCTCCCCTAAAATCCCACAGCTAGCTACATTTTTGACAAAAGTAGGTTTTACTGGCTAGACCCATAAAAAAAAAAATAACCTGGCTGGTTGACATCTCATAGCTCTTCCCTCCCTTCCCTTCGGAGGAAAAAAAAAGAAGCAGCTAATTTTGCAAATGAAGCTCCTCAGAAAAAACGAGGGCATCGGAGAATGCAAAATGTAGCGAAGGCAAAAAAATTCGCAGGAGCAATTAATTTAATTGAAAAGCACTCAGGAAAGAGGGTGCCAGAGAGAAATAGAAATGCATTTTCCCCTGACAAGAATGAAACTATAAAGAGCTGTACAAGAGCTGTAAGGAGCGCTGGCTCTGGCTCTTTGTTCCAGCCGCTCTCGGAGTAATGCTTTCAGCTCCTTGGCTGCATTCCCAAGGCGAGCAGGAATGCAGGCCTTCCCTGGTCTACTCAGGTGCTTTTGTGGGTGGCTCTGAGCACCAGGGCCAACCCTCACTGCCATGACGAGGGAAAGCAAGGCAGTAGGTTCAGGTGGACAGTTTGGGGTGGACAGTGCAGATAGGGTTGCCAGGTGGGTGTCATGGGCTGGGGCCGGGTCAGGCAAAGTCCAGGGGCAGTCCAAGGTCTGTAGCTGGTGAGCAAAGAGGGTCCAAGGCGCCAAAACCGAATCACCGTCCAGGTATCGCAGGTCAGAGGTTCAGAAGCCGAAGTCAGGGGGTCCAGAAGTCAAAGGCAAAGTCAGGGGGTCCAGAAGCCAAAGTCAAACGCCGAAGTGGATGCTAGAACGTCAGGTAAGTGACTAGTTGCTTCCACAAAGCCTCCTCCCAAAGCCCACAGCTATATAGCCCTCTGCTGTCTGTTGCCCATTTGGGCTAATTGCTGGCTCAGAGAGGCAGCCAGGATACTGCTGAGACTCAAGCATCCTCATTCCTAGAAGGGCCAGAAACCTTTCAAAACTCAGGGCTCAGGGAGCATCTTGCTCGTGAGCGTGCCGCCCTCCTCCGATCCCTGAGGTCCTGACGAAGGCGGTCACGCACACGAGCCACCCGAGAGGGCGAGGCAGGGGGGCTTGGATCTTCTCCAGCAGGAGGCAGGGGCACTGGTGCAGGTGGCAGGGGCACAATTTCTTCTGCAGGCTCAGCTTCTTCTGCAGGGTCCCCAGAACCCATGACAGTGGGTAAGACAAAAAAAAAAACCAGGTGGGTAAGACAAAAAAAACCCCCTGCGTACCAAATGTTGCAATGTAAGCACACAACGACACTATCCTAAGGATGTACTACAAAATGCTATGATCAGGGCTCAATATAAAGACAGGAAAGAGTTGTCGCAGGATAAAATGGAGTCATAGCAGAATTTGGACCGGAGGTTTGCCCATGCTTTGCAGTATTCAACGAGATCTACGCAAATAACTAAGATACTAAAAAAGCATTGGCATATGATCGAGGATCTGCCAGGGTGCTCTTCGTTTCCAATAACTGGCTGGAAGAACGTTAAGGGACATGTTGATGCGTTCAGATATGACACAAGAGGCTTCTCATATACAGGATATGCCCATAGGTCACTACAAATGGAAAAATTGTTCCATTTGTGTCAATGCTTTGGAATTAATTGAAATTACCATTAATGGTTTCCATTGGAAATTTACACATTCCTCTACCTGCAGTACATCCAGAATAATTTACATTTTAAGGTGTCCATGTCCAAGATTCTATGTCGGCTCCAGTATGCGTAGCCTGAGGGCACGTTTTCTTGAACATAAGTCTAAAATTCGTCAGGGAATTTTAGATGCGTGGACTGTGCAACACTATTGATTTCCAGCACTCCTATGATGAGATACAATGTATTGTGGTATATGCCTTTAAGGGCCACCGATACAATGTAGAGAATAGATCTATGATTTTATAACAAAAAGAAGCCTTTTTCATTCACAAATTCCAGACCCCTTGGGGTTTTGAATGCTTCATTAGATCTTCCTGTGTTTGTGTCGTAACTGTAAGGTGTACTACATGAATCTGAATGTAATTGACATCAGCTGGCGTTGCCTGTATAATGCATGTCTGGATTGCTCTATGTTGAGAACCGTTCGTGCATACTATTAAGATGTGACTGCAAGCTTTTGCCTTCAGCACGGGGTAAGTTTGACTGTTGGTGACTGCATGCATAGAAAATGGTGGATGTTAATTTTATAAGGACATATTATGTATATTTATTTTGTTCATATTTTGCATATTAAGTTCCGGAGTATAAAAACTGCAGCCAGAGGAAGTGTAAAGGAAACACGGATTTGAACCTAGGACTCACGTCGCTGCCACTACACCTGTTGAATTACTCTACAAAGAAGAGCAGTCGGGTTTATCTGCGTCTTTCAACAGAAGAAAGAGAATGACAGCAGACTTCGCACCTGACAGCATTTAAAGTTTAATACCGTTTTCGCACACAGCTTACCTTGCAGTCACAATCCTGTTCCCTCCACAGTGTCCGGTCGGATTTCCCACCATCTGCACCAGAGTTACAGGAAGTGCAGCGGCTTCTGCGAGCAAACGTAAACTGGGCTTTAGCGGTTTATGTTTGCTACGCAAAAGCTGCGGCACTTCCTGTAACTTCGGCACAGATGGTGGGAAATCCGACCGGACGCTGCGGAGTGAACAGGATTGTGACTGCGAGGTAAGCTGTGTGCGCAAACGATATAAGTTTTTGCTTTGAAGGACATCTAGGAATTATCCTGTTAGACTGTTTGAGTAAAAGAGCGCGTGTGCACTTACATTGCAACATTTGGTACGCGGTGGTTTATGTTTTTTTGTCTTTCCAAATTCCACGCCGCTAGTTTCCTTATTATCCCAATCCCCAGGTGGGGGCAGGGGATCCCCCAGTTTGGAGGCCCTCCCCCCACTTCAGGGTCATCAGAAAGCAGGGGGGGGAGGGAAATGTCTGGCGGGCACTCCCTTAATCCCTATGGAGACTGATTTCCATAGGGATCGGCAGCCCCAGGCAGGACTTTTTTTGAGCAGGAACGCAGTTCCAGCAGGCTTGGCGTTAGGGGGTGTGGCCTAATATGCAAATGAGCCTTTTCTACAAAAAATGTAGAATTGATCTGCAGGTATCTGGGGCTCTGGAAGAGCTGTTTTTTTGAGGGAGAGGCACCCAATATGCAGCATAGCATCCAGTGCCTCTCCCCAAAGTACCCTCCAAGTTTCAAGCAGGCAACATCTCATCCGGCATTCTGTCTCCCCCCCCCCCCTTTGTTTTTCTGCCCTCTGTGAGGCAGCGGTGGAACCTGTAATTTTAGCACCATCTGGTAACGTTTTAAATGTTGTTATATTTTATTGTGACTTATTTTTATTGACTTATGAATGTGTTTTATTGCTGTTGTTCACAGCTCTGAGACTTATGTATACAGCAGAGAGCGGTCTAGAAATTCAGTTTATAAGTGAGTAAATAAATAAAACCACTGAGGTGAGGTGGTTTGAACGTATGAAGCCGGCTTATACCATTTGCAGGGCTTTTTTTTGTCACAGGAACGCCTTTGCATATTAGGCCACACCCCTCTTATGCAGCCAATCCTCCAAGAGCTTACAGGGCTCTTCTTACTGGGCCTACTGTAAGTTCTTGGAGGACTGGCTACATCAGATGGGGGAGGCCTAATATGCAAAGGAGTTCCTGCTACAAAAAAAATAAAAGCCCTGCCATTAAACCATCTCATTCAGTCTTGAATACCCTATGGAGCAGAGGTCCATCAGTGGCTATTAGCCAAAGCGTATTGTGAGGAAAAGCCCCCTACTTTTCATACACATGGACATCATGATCACCAGTATGGTTGCCAGGGTGCCTGGAGATTTCACTCTCACACATCTGCTCTAAGAAGTGGACTTTGCTTACAGTTTCTAAGGCTTATGTGGCAGCTTTGCATTCTACATCTCTGAAGGGTGTGAGCCAGAACTACAGACATGCTCCAGCTGCTCCTTGTGTGCCCAGTCTTGGCCACTGCAGTGGAAGAAGCCAGGCCACCATGTTTCCAGCCTATCTCCATGAACCAAAAGCTTAACAACAGCAGAATCCATCTTGCTTTCCTGATCCAAGCATACCCTGCCAGGCTGGACTCATTCCTTCTTAGTGGGAAAGTCACACGTACACACCCTGAGCCTGCAAGCAACCCATTTACCCCATGAATGGATTAACAGCTCCACTGTTGATCCTAATTGCTCAGCAATACCAGAACAATAACTCTTGCCCAGGAAGAAGATAAGGAAGAGGAAAACCATCTCCTGTCTCAACCAAGTGTTTTGTCTAACCCGGGTGATACCTAGGCCAGTATTTGATTCCCTATTGTCACCTTTCCAGATAATCCCATTTAACCTTAAGTATCCAGCCATTCCCATTCTCACCCCAGTCTAATACCTTGGAGCCGCCCCAGGCAGCATTGCAGCTTGGAAATTTCCAGCTTCACCAGACTAAGGTGAAGTTCATTGGTCAAAACTGGCATCCAATTAGGTGTCAGCAAAGGACCCACCATTGGCTGTGCTAATGTCCAGCCTCCTTGATCATCATAGAGCCTCCCCCTGCTCCTCCCCAAGACCTCCCAGCACCTAAGGGGTCTAAGAGAGTCTATTTAACCTCTGACCCAACTCCACTCATGTGTTCTCTATTCAGCAACCCCCATATCCCGCTGTATAGATCCATCCCCGATTCCTGATCAGTTTCGGGTCCATCCCCCATTCCCTCATTCGTCGTCATCGGAGTCTTCCTTGGAGTCTGCGAGAGGTAGTATCACCCTGTATGTTCATCCTTATATGTACCCCTATCGATCTCTCTATATTTCTTTAGATCTGTGTGAATGTGTGATTGTTTTGTACCTTGTGTGAAAGAACTATTATTTCAAATAAATTACAATTGATTTTATTAAATTAGAGTCCATGTTTATTGAGCATCACTCTCTGAATGGTTGAGCCTGGTATACATAGACAAAAAAGATTCCTATTAAAGCCAAGTGTCCATTAAACTAATTCCCCAACCTCGTTTTGAGGGCATTTTGGCTTACAGTATTGTTGGAACTCTTTGTCTGTGGCAACTGATGCTCTGTACGCTTGGTGTGTGGGAGGGGCAGCAGTGGGAGGGCTTCTAGTGTCCTGGCCCCACTGATGGACCTCCTGATGGTTTTATTGGCCACTGTGTGACACAGTGTTGGACTGGAGGGGCCACTGGCCTGATCCAACAGGGCTTCTCTTATGTTCCTATGTGACACAGAGTGTTGGACTGGAGGGGCCATTGGCCTGACCCAACAGGGCTTCTCTGATGTTCTTATGTGACCCAGAGTGTTGGACTGGATGGGCCATTGGCCTGATTCAACATGGCTTTTCTTATGTTCTTATGTGACACAGAGTGTTGGACTGGATGGGCCATTGGCCTGATCCAACATGGCTTCTCTTATGTTCTTATGTGACACAGAGTGTTGGACTGGATGGGCCATTGGCCTGATTCAACATGGCTTTTCTTATGTTCTTATGTGACACAGAGTGTTGGACTGGATGGGCCATTGGCCTGATCCAACATGGCTTCTCTTATGTTCTTATGTGACACAGAGTGTTGGACTGGATGGGCCATTGGCCTGATCCAACATGGCTTCTCTTATGTTCTTATGTGACACAGATTGTTGGACTGGATGGGCCATTGGCCTGATCCAACATGGCTTCTCTTATGTTCTTATGTGACACAGAGTGTTGGACTGGATGGGCCATTGGCCTGATCCAACATGGCTTCTCTTCTGTGACACAGAGTGTTGGACTGGATGGGCCACTGGCCTGATCCAACATGGCTTCTCTTATGTTCTTATGTGACCCAGAGTGTTGGACTGGATGGGCCACTGGCCTGATCCAACATGGCTTCTCTTATGTTCTTATGTGACACAGAGTGTTGGACTGGATGTGCCATTGGCCTGATCCAACATGGCTTTTCTTATGTTCTTATGTGACACAGAGTGTTGGACTGGATGGGCCATTGGCCTGATCCAACATGGCTTTTCTTATGTTCTTATGTGACACAGAGTGTTGGACTGGATGGGCCATTGGCCTGATCCAACATGGCTTCTCTTATGTTCTTATGTGACACAGAGTGTTGGACTGGATGGGCCATTGGCCTGATTCAACATGGCTTTTCTTATGTTCTTATGTGACACAGAGTGTTGGACTGGATGGGCCATTGGCCTGATCCAACATGGCTTCTCTTATGTTCTTATGTGACACAGAGTGTTGGACTGGATGGGCCATTGGCCTGATTCAACATGGCTTTTCTTATGTTCTTATGTGACACAGAGTGTTGGACTGGATGGGCCATTGGCCTGATCCAACATGGCTTCTCTTATGTTCTTATGTGACACAGAGTGTTGGACTGGATGGGCCATTGGCCTGATCCAACATGGCTTCTCTTATGTTCTTATGTGACACAGATTGTTGGACTGGATGGGCCATTGGCCTGATCCAACATGGCTTCTCTTATGTTCTTATGTGACACAGAGTGTTGGACTGGATGGGCCATTGGCCTGATCCAACATGGCTTCTCTTCTGTGACACAGAGTGTTGGACTGGATGGGCCACTGGCCTGATCCAACATGGCTTCTCTTATGTTCTTATGTGACACAGAGTGTTGGACTGGATGTGCCATTGGCCTGATCCAACATGGCTTTTCTTATGTTCTTAAGTGACACAGAGTGTTGGACTGGATGGGCCATTGGCCTGGTCCGACTTGGCTTCTCTTATGTTCTTATGTGACACAGAGTGTTGGACTGGATGGGCCATTGGCCTAATCCAACATGGCTTCTCTTATGTTCTTATGTGACACAGAGTGTTGGACTGGATGGGCCATTGGCCTGATCCAACAGGGCTTCTCTTATGTTCTTATGTGACACAGAGTGTTGGACTGGATGGGCCATTGGCCTGATCCAACATGGCTTCTCTTATGTTCTTATGTGACACAGAGTGTTGGACTGGAGGGGCCATTGGCCTGATCCAACATGGCTTCTCTTATGTTCTTATGTGACACAGAGTGTTGGACTGGAGGGGCCACTGGCCTGATCCAACATGGCTTCTCTTATGTTCTTATGTGACACAGAGTGTTGGACTGGAGGGGCCATTGGCCTGATCCAACATGGCTTCTCTTATGTTCTTATGTGACACAGAGTGTTGGACTGGAGGGGCCATTGGCCTGATCCAACATGGCTTCTCTTATGTTCTTATGTGACCCAGAGTGTTGGACTGGATGGGCCATTGGCCTGATCCAACATGGCTTCTCTTGTTCTTATACCCTGGCTGGGACTGTTCAGCAGAGGATTTCTTCCTAGCCATCATGATCTTTTAAGTAACAGATGCTGGGCTTTGAACCATCCTAACCTAGAGCCCATTCCCTGCTTGAACCATTGGCATCTTCCAGCTGCATTTCACCCTGATGGGATTCCATCCAGGTAAAGTCTCCCCCAGCGCCAGCTACTCCATATCCTTTAACTCAGGGGTCATAGAATCATAGAGTTGGAAGGGACCTCCAAGGTGATATAGTCTAACCCCCTGCACAATGCAGGAAATTCACAAATACCTCCCCCCACACATTTCCAGTGACACCTGCTTCATGCCCAGAAGAGGGCAAAAAAGCCCCCAGGGAAAAACCCTCCAAGATCCTTGGCCATACCAGCCTGGAGAAAAATTACTGCCTGTCCCCAAAGTGGCAAACAGCATTTTCCTCGGCATGGAAGAAAGGGCCAGAAGAACTAAGCACAGATCCTACCCTTCTTTCTCTCCTTCCCATGATCTGTCTAAGTGCGCAGAATCAGCCTTGCTGTGAGATGACTGTCCAGCCTCTGCTCCGAAACCTCCAAAGAAGGAGAGCCCACCACCTCCCAAGGAAGCTTGTTCCACTGAGGTTCTTCCTAATGTTTAGTCGGAAACTCTTCTGATTTAATTTCAACCTGTTGGTTCTGGTCTGAGCTTCCGGGGCAACAGAAAGCAATGCTGCACTGTCTTCTCTGTGACAGCCCTTCAAGTACTTGGAGATGGTGATAATATCACTTCCCTCTCAGTCGTCTCCTTTCCAGGCTAAACATGGAGCCCCTGATGTGGTCCACAAGGGCACCCAACAGCACCTTCCCTGGAGCTCACTAAGTGTTTTAAAATGTGGGCAGGCCCGGGGGGCTTCTGACTAGCCATGGGAGACTTGATTGGCTGTTAGGGATGCCAGGTATCCCTGGTCACCAGCAGGGGATGAGGGAAAGGGCTGCCAGCTCCAGGTTGGGAAACTCCTGGAGATTTGGGGATGGAGCCTGAGGAGGACAGGGATCTCAGAGAGGCACAGTGTCAAAAGTCCACCCTCCAAAGCACTCATTTTACCCCAGGGGAACTGATCTCTGTAGTCTGGAGATGAGCTGCAATTCTGGGGGGACCCCCATGTCCCACCTCTGAGCAGATATTTGAAGTGTTGCTAGGGCAGTGGCTAGCACCACAAAACAAAGATGTTCACTGAGTGAATGCATACAGCAAGAGTCCAGGACGGGGGTGGCCAAACTTGCTTAATGCAAGAGCCACACAGAATAAACATAAGATGTTTGAGAGCCACAAGATGTGAATGTCCGATGTTTGAAGGAAGGAAGGAAAGAAGGGAGGGAGGGAAATAGATTGTGGGAGGAAGAGGTGGAAAGAAAGCAACTTTAAATGTGTTGTCCAAGCTGCTGGTTGGCTTGCTTGGAGAAGTGACTTAAAGAGACAAGTACCTTCTCCAAGTCAGCTGATGGGGTGGTGAGGTCTTTGAGAGGCACATAATACGTTTGAAAGAGCCACATGTGGCTCTCAAGCCACATTTTGTCCACCCCTGGTCCAGAAGCACCTTGAAGATTAACAAAATTTGTGGGAGAGTAAGCGCTTTCATGAGTCACTGCTCACTTCTTCAAAACCTGACCTATCTCCATCTCAGTTTGGTGTAGTGGTTAAGTGTGCGGACTCTTATCTTGGAGAACCGGGTTTGATTCCCCACTCCTCCACTTGCACCTGTTGGCATGGCCTTGGGTCAGCCGCAGCTCTGGCAGAGGTCGTCCTTGAAAGGGCAGCTGCTGTGAGAGCCCTCTCCAGCCCCACCCACCTCACAGGGTGTCTGTTGTGGGGGAGGAAGGGAAAGGAGATTGTGAGCCGCTCTGAGACTCTTTGGAGTGGAGGGCGGGATATAAATCCAATATCTTTTTCTTCATCTTCTTCCATCTCAATCTGTTTCCATGGGTGGATGAAGGCAAGCTGCTGTAGCCATTTTGGTGGCTGGCTCCGCCTCCTGCAACAGCCATTTTGTGACAGTAATTCTGTGGTTGCACCCACCATGCCATGTCAGAATTCCAAAGGTGCCTGCAGGTTTTAAAAGGTTTGAGGAGCCCTGATTTTAACTGAAAACTCAGGCGATGAAGCCGAGGAGATTCTGCGTACGGAGTTGTTCTGCCACAGGGCCGCGGCCTCTTCCCAAGCTTTTAGAATGTTAAGTAAGTTCCACAGGCGGTTTCGGCTGGAAGAACATGAAGGCCGAAAAGGAATAAAGGACGGCTGGAAGGAGGTGGGGAGGCAAAGGCAGAGACAGGATGAAGAAGACTGCAGGAATTAAAACCACGATGTAAGCAAAGCTGACATGAGAGAGAATTAATACCGCTAAAGTGAACGGCTGGCTCAGGGCTCTCTGGCGCATTAAGACATTGGCAAAATGAATTGCAAGAGCTCTTTAGCGACGGCCAAACGAAACCCTCGCATCATAATTCCAAGAAGTGGTGCTTGAATATTAATTACACTACTAAAGATACTGACTGGTGGCAAAGGGCCAGGCTACAGAAGCAAATGTCTGGGGGAGAAAGCACTCTGGGAATCGCAGCTTGGGGCGTCAGTTGCCATGAAGGCTGCCAACCTCCAGGGAAGGGCTGGAGTTCTTCCAGAATTACAACTATCAAAAGCAGCAGTTTCCCTGGAGAAAATGGCTGTTTGGAGGGTAAATTGCATGGCACTACTTCGCCTCCCTGAACTCTGCTCTCTTCAGGCACTATCCCCAAATCTCCAGGGATTTCCCCAGCTGGAGTTGGCAACACTGGTTCACCCTCACTATGAAAACTGCAAATAGAAGAAGAAGACTTCAGATTTATACCCCACCCTTCTCTCTGAATCAGAGACTCAAAGCGGCTTACAGTCTCCTATATCTTCTCCTCCCACAACAGACACCCTGTGAGGTGGGTGGGGCTGAGAGGGCTCTCACAGCAGCTGCCCTTTAAAGGACAACCTCTGTGAGAGCTATGGCTGACCCAAGGCCATTCCAGCAGCTGCAAGTGAAGAAGAAGAAGAAGACTACAGATTTATACCCCGCCCTTCTCTCTGAATCAGAGACTCAAAGCAGCTTACAATCTCCTATATTTTCTCCCCCCACAACAGACATCCTGCGAGGTAGGTGGGGCTGAGAGGGCTCTCACAGCAGCTGCCCTTTCAAGGACAACCTCTGCCAGAGCTATGGCTGACCCAAGGCCATTCCAGCAGCTGTTAAGTGGAGGAGTGGGGAATCAAACCCGGTTCTCCCAGACAAGAGTCCGCACACTTAACCACTACACCAAACTGGCTCTCTGAGTGGCAGGAATTGTGAGACAAGGGGCCACATATTCATCCAGAGAGCCGGAGTGGTTGTACTGCTTAAGAGCAGAGGGCTCTAATCTGATTTGATTGTCTGCTTCTCCTCCACATGCAGCCAGCTGGGTGACCTTGGGCTAGTCACAGCTCTCTCAGAGCTCTCTCAGCCCCACCTGCCTCTCAGGGTGTCTGTTGTGGGGAGAGGAAGGGAAGGAGACTGCAAGCCACTCTGAGACTCCGAGTGAAGGGGAGACTCCGATCCAAACCTTCTGCTTTGTCATCACCCTGCCATTCCATTGAGAAGCTCAACAAAGTGTGTGACGAGGTTCTCTCTTCTAGTTTATTTCTCTTCTCATTGCAACCCAGCAAGGCAGGTCATGCTGACAGAGAGGCTGCAACTGATCCGGGGAGAGCCAGAGAGCTTCATGGCAGAGTAGGAATTTGAACTCAGGCCTCTTTGGTCTATGTCCAAATCAGACTCCGTTACATCACACTCTCTCTCTCGGCTTGGCTTCGCGAACGAAGATTTAAGAAGGGTGCAATAGTCCATGTCTGCTGCAGGCTCGCTGGTGGCTGACAAGACCAATGCGGGACAGGCAGGTCCGGCCACAGTGGCTGCAGGGAAAAGTCTGATTTAGGGTTGGTGCTGTAGCAGTGCGATTCTTCCTCAATCTCCTTTTGTCCTCAAGACCAACTATGCGTGCGTTCTCAAAAGAAGAGACAGCCTGGTGGATGGTGTGCCTCCATGCTTTGCGATCTGAGGCTAGGTCAGACCACTGGTGATGGTTGATGTGACAGGTGCCAAGGGATTTCTTCAAGGAGTCCTTGTACCTCTTCTTTGGTGCCCCTCTATTTCGATGGCCGGTGGAGAGTTCGCCATACAGGGCAATCTTGGGAAGGTGGTGGTTTTCCATCCTAGAAATATGTCCTGCCCAGCGCAGCTGCGTCTTCAACAGCAGTGCCTCGATGCTGGTAACCTCCGCCCGCTTGAGAACTTCAGTGTTGGTCACAAAGTCACTCCAGTGGATGTTGAGGATGGTGCGGAGGCAGCGCTGATGAAAGCGCTCGAGGAGTTGCAGGTGATGATGGTATAAAACCCACGATTCGGAGCCGTAGATGAGGGTTGTCATCACAACCGCTTTGTAAACATTGATCTTTGTGCCTTTTTTCAGATGCTTGTTGCTCCACACTCTTTTGTGCAGTCGGCCAAATGCACGGTTTGCCTTTGCCAGCCTGTTGTCAATCTCCTTGTCGATCTTAGCATCTGAGGAGATGATGCACCCCAGGTAGCTGAACTGCTGGACTGTCTTCAGAACTGATTCACCCACAGTGATGCAGGGAGGGTGATAATCTTCCTGGGGTGCAGGCTGGTGGAGAACTTCTGTCTTCTTCAGACTAACTTCTAGGCCGAATAGGCTCAAATAAAAACACATAATAGTAATATTATGTAAATCTATGATGAGTCCTCCTGCAGAATGCTGCGTGCCACTCCTGGAACTTTTGATCCAAGCGGTTCTGCAGAAGAAGACAGTCCAAACCCTTCCATCTCTCCTTCCCTTCCCCATCTATTTGCTTTCCTTCCTTCCTTCCTTCCTTCCTTCCTTCCTTCCTTCCTTCCTTCCTTCCTTCCTTCCTTCCTTCCTTCCTTCCTTCCTTCCTTCCTTCCTTCCTTCCTTCCTTCCTTCCTTCCCGTCTTGCCACTCTCAAACATCTGATGTTCATGTCTTCTGGCTCTCAAACATATGACATTTATTTTATGTGGCTCTTACATTAAGCAAGTTTGGTCGCCCCTGGCCTGGTAGATTCCATGCATGACACAATGTGGATTACCAGCATTTTATAGCTTCTGAGTCATCATAAGAATTTGTAAACTGAATGCCACAGCCAATACATTCATTAAATGGTTCCATCACCCCCAGGCATTCACCCACTGAAGAGGTTGTCTGCTGTATCCCTTTATGATCTTTTGCTCTGGCCATGCACCATTGAGACCAGCCTCTGGAAGGGAAAATAATTCCACCGATCAGCTATGACTGGGACTCCCACTCCAGAGACAAAGCAGAATCATCAGAGGAGGCTACCCGTTGCATATCTGTTTGAGTCACTGTTCAGGTCAGGTCTGCTTCTGACTTACAGTGATTCAAGCAAAAAGGCAAATGCAATTTTGGGCTGTATCAACAGAAGTATAGTGTCCAGATCACGTGATGTGATAGTATTGCTTTACTCTGCTCTGGTAAGACCTCACCTGGAGTATTGTGTTCAGTTTTGGCCACCACATTTTAAGAAGGAGATAGACAAGCTGGAATGGGTCCAGAGGAGGGCGACGAAGATGGTGAGGGGTCTGGAGACCAAGTCCTATGAGGAAAGGTTGAAGGAGCTGGGGATGTTTAGCCTGGAGAGGAGGCGGCTGAGAGGTGAGAGGATCACCATCTAGTACTTGAAGGGCTGTCATATGGAGGATGGTGTGGAACTGTTTTCTATGGCCCCAGAAGGTAAGACCAGAACCAATGGGTTGAAATTAAATCCAAAGAGTTTCCGGCTCAACATTAGGAAGAACTTCATGACCGTTAAAACGATTCCTCAGTGGAACAGGCTTCCTCGGGAGGTGGTGGGCTCTCCTTCCTTGGAGGCATTTAAACAGAGGCTGGATGACAGTGATGAAGGTCCTGTGAATTTGGGGTAGGTATTTGTGGGTTTCCTGCATTGTGCAGGGGGTTGGACTAGATGACCCTGGAGGACCCTTCCAACTCTGTGATTCTATTATTCTATGATTCTGTGGGTGGGCTCCTCTGCAGACATATGGTTTGTACTTATAATATAGTGGGTTCAATGCAAGGAGGAGACGTTGCACCAGCGATCATAGTTCTCATCATTAGTTACAGCATGGTAATGGCTGAACTCGAAGACTGCAGAACTGGGCCAACATTATACATTTCAAGGTTCCCAAGCTAAGGCGCCATTGGATCGTTCAAACCAGTGGAGGGCCCGTGATTGGACGAGGACAGCAGGGATTTGGATGCTACTGCCCATTGTTCCTGAGTCCCCAAGCTCAGTCCTACAGGCTCCAATGAGCCAGGCAGAAGCATTCGTCCACATACACAACAGTGCTATTTCACATTCTGGAAGTAAAGGGCTTTGGGGTGCCAGTGTGATGTGTTCTTCAGATTTTGATGCAGAAAAAAAAAAAAAGAATCTGCCATCCTTAAAACATTTAGGAAACTCCAGGATAAGAAAACAGTCAGCACAAAGAAGCAGCAAAGATGAAATGCTGGCATCTGAAGAAAGCACGCTTCATGGTTTCCAGCACAGCCAAGGTAATCAAGACATTGCTCCATGAGAGCATTTTGCAAAAGTGGTCTAGGGGGAGGCTGCTTAAAGGGGGCTCAGCAATAAATTGCACTGAGATCTGAAAACGGTGAAGAACCTCATAAATCAATAAAACCTGGACCAATTCGCCTTTGCAATTAGAGTAATGAGTTTATCCAGTTGCATTTTTAGACCAGAACGCTGAGCTCCTAATTTCTTATAATGTATGGCAAACCACTCCAACACAGAGGAGGGGCTGCCATTGCCACTCGGGGCCACTAGGGGGTTGCCTAGAGCAACTTAAATCTACCAGCTGTAGACAGATGGGCATTCTGGGGGCTGGAGGATTAAACCTTGGTGGCATCTCTGAATCTTCTGCTCAAAGCGAAGGAAAAATGGAAACCTCTCCCTGGTGGGAGAGGGATCAGCTTCTGATTTCAGAAGGTAGTTGTTTCAGTTGGTCTGAAGCGACAGAACAAAGTTTGAGTCCAGTGGCACCTTTAAGACAGACAGAGTTTTATTTGGGATGGGAGCTTTCGTGTGCATGCACACTTAGAAACCGAAATGGCAACCTTACATATAGAAGGTGGGCAGTAAATTAGGATACAGAACAATGAAGATGTTTTTAAAACAGTAAACAGCAATACTCCCTTTAAGCTGTCTTGTGAGCAAAAATTCTACTTCTTGAGCTAGTGGCATTAAAGTTGTGAGAGCTACTGCACAGATTAGTTTGCTCTGGGGGCATTTTTCCTGAGCTAAGACAAAAATGTGTGAGCTGGAGGCTAAAAAACTGTGAGCTAACTCACATTAGCTCAGCTTAGAGGGAACGCTGGTAAAGAGTCCAGTAGCTAACAATTAAGACTAACAATTTATTGTATCACAAAGCAGGAAACAAATGGCACCTTTAAGACCAACCAATTTTTATTCAGAACGTAAGCTTTCGTGCGCTCTCTTAAGCACACTTCATCAGACGAGGGGATCAGGTATTGTGATTTCAATCACAATATTTCAATATCTCAGCCCACAATACCTGATCCCCTGATGCAGTGTGCTTATAGAGCGCACGAAAGCTTACGTTCTGAATAAAAATGGGTTGGTCTTAAAGGTGCCACTTGATTCCTGCTTTGTTCTACTGCTACAGACCAACACGGCTGCCCGCTTGGATCAATTTATTGTATCATAAGCTTTCAAGAAACACAGTTCTCTTTGTCAGATGGAGGCAGTTTTGGGGTGTCTAGTGTAAGACTTAGGCACTGAACATCGGTTTTAACTAAGAAACAACACTGCACAAGCACTTCTTTGACCTGGAAGTATTTATCAGCATACAGGAAATCCTTGTGTATTGATGATTCCAGTGTATGAACTGACTATTGATACATCAACAATTTTGTATAAAGTGATTTTCTATTTCAAATACATGGTTAGTTATCTTACCATGGCCTATTTTTGTATAAAGTTACCCCTGGAGAATATGGCTGCTTTGGACTCTATGGCATAGTCCAGGGGTGGCCAACGGTAGCTCTCCAGATATTTTTTTTTGCCTACAACTCCCATCAGCCCCAGCCAGCATGGCCAATGGCTGGGGCTGATGGGAGTTGTAGGCAAAAAAACATCTAGAGAGCTACTGTTGGCCACCCCTGGCATAGTCCCATGCTGAGGCCCCTCCCCTCCCCAAACCCCACCCTCTCCCGGCTCCACCCCCAAAGTCTCCAGGTATTTCCTAACACTGACCTGGCAACTCTATTATTCTGGGAGATCTCCTGGCCCCTCCTGGAGTCTGGCAACCCTAAATCTGAATCAGGGCTCCATGTCACTGCTATTGCCCTTCTTTAAAAAATCTGGGGAATTCTGCTTGTGGGTATTTCAGCATCTTGGTCTATGGAGGCCTTTTATCTTTTCCCATCTGAGCCATTTTTCATCTTGGCTTTTTGTCTGCCAGTAGAGGGCAGCAGTGTATAACACGAAAAAAAAAGTTATGGCCCCCCCCCCACCCCTTATTAGTATTCCCCATCTCAAGAGTCCATCCTGAAGAATACTTAACAGGGATTAGCCACCCCTTAACACACTTTAACCACCCTGCCTCCCCTCCTTGCCCTCAGTCCCCCATTGTCGAAACTAAAGAGGCCCCGAACGCTTTAGCGTTTCCTCACAGGGAAGGTGCGCCAGCCCTCTGATCCTATTAACTGCCCTTTTCTGTACCTTTTCTAGACTGCAAAGTTGAAGCGCAGTAATCCCTAAACAGAGTTCTGCCCAAAAACTGTTTGTGTGCAGCCAGGGAGGAGAAGTCAATGAAATAATTAAAGGGTTCTGTGAACCCCGGAGCATACGAACCCCGGGGGGTGGTTTCCCACTCTCCACAACTCACACTTTCTGGCTTTGCCTCCTTCCAAGCCATCTCTGGTTTTGGCTGATGCCTTGCCGCTCTTTCAAATGCTCCCCACACAGAGCAGCAGCAAGAAAATCACCTGTTCCCAAAAGAGGTTAGGGAATGGCTATTTAGGATAGATGCTGTGACGGATCGCTGTTTTATTATAAAGTAGAAGGTGGCTCCTTGGTATCAGCTATTCAGATTTGATCATTTTAGAGCTATTTATCCAAAACGTCTAATGACAATGTTAGAATGTCTCTCACTGCCCTGTGCTTTCCAATATCGTACACAGCATTTTCAGATGGTAGATACTTTAAACTTCCATCAGACCATCGTATTTGGTCTTGTGGCTCACAAGCCATTGAGAATCTCCCCCACTGTGTCCCATCTTGCCCGTTGTACCACCCAGAGATAAATTTTTGGCTGGGATTTTATTTACTATAAATGTGTATTCCAAAAATGAGAAGATTGTGTTCTTGTTATCAGATATAAATGAATTTGTATCCTATGGAGTTGCTCATTTTGCTTTTGCTGCTAAGAAGATCAGAGCCAGGACAGTCTCATAAGGGTTAATCTGTAGACCAGTTTACCTTATTCTTATCTTATTGCCTAATTTTATCATTTTATTCTTGCGATTGTAGTTTTAGTGTTATGCTATTTTACTGTAATATGTTTTGTAGTACTTGAAAGTTTTGCAATCTTGTTATGGTCAATGGCTAATACAATAAAATTGTTCTCAAAAGAGGCTGACTTTCGCGTCTCTTTAGGTCAGGGGTCTCCAACCTCTGGGCCTTGGACCGGTCCCGATCTGTGGCCTGTTAGCAACTGGGCCGTGAGTTGTATAATTATTTCATTATATATGTTATACATTATATATTATACATTATACAATGTAGTAGTAATAATAATAAGACGACGACAACATTGGACTTATATCCTGCCCTCCACTCCAAATCTCAGAGTCTCAGAGAGGCTCACAATCTTCTTTATCTTCCTCCCCCACAACAGACACCCTGTGAGGTGGGTGGGACTGAGAGAGCTCTCCCAGAAGCTGCCCTTTCAAGGACAGCTCTGCAAGAGCTATGGCTGACCCAAGACCATTCCAGCAGCTGCAAGTGAAGGAGTGGGGAATCAAACCTGGTTCTCCCAGATACGAGGCTGCACACTTAACCACCACTCCAAATTAATAGAAATATAGTGCACAACTGTATGATTCCAAAACCATTCCCCACCCCCACCCGGTCCATGGAAAAACTGTCTTCCACAAAACCAGTCCTTGGTGCCAAAAAGGTTGGGGACTGCTGCTTTAGGTCACTACTCTGAGATACATTTCATAAAATTATGTCCTGCTTTTCTCCCTGCTTGATTCTCAAAGTGGGCTTAGAACATTTCCCTCCTTTCCTCTGTTTTATGCTCACAACAACCCTGTGAGGTAGGTTGGACTGAGAGTTTGGGCCAGGCCCAAGGTTACCTAGCATTGCAAACATCCATGGGAGAAGCAGGGATTCAAACTCAGGTCTCTAAGGGTCCTAATCTACCATCCTGTCCTTGACACAACACTGGCTCTCCCTCTTTGTTTTGACAAGACCCTCCAAGATCAGTGACTCACACAAAAATACAAGGAGGAACTCCTGTATAGGGTTCCCTCTAAGCTGAGTTAGCGTGAGCCAGCTCACAGATTTTTAGCCTCCGGCTCACATATTTTTGTCTTCGCTCAGGAAGGATTACCCTAGAGCACAATAGTTCATGCAGTAGCTCACAACTTTTATGCCAGCAGCTCACAAAGCAGAAGTTTTGCTCACAAGACTCTGCAGCTCAGAGGGAACATTGGGCGAGTCATTTCTGCTGTTCCGTATTCTAAAAACAATTCTCATAAGAGAAAACGGTGAGACGGAAACAAACCCTTTGCCTGTCTGGCATGGAACTGACCGCTCTATGGCTCCTGTTTAGGGTTGCCAGGTTCGACTTAGGAAATATCCAGGGACTTTGGGGGTGGAGCCAGGAGACTGTGGGGGTGGGGCCAGGAACAAGGGTGTGACAAGCAGGATTGAACTCCAAAGGGAGTTCTGGCCATCACACTTAAAGGGACTGTGCACCTTTTAAATGCCTTCCCTCCATAGGAAATAATGGAAGATGGGGGCACCTTCTTTCGGGGCTCATAGACTTGGACCCCCTGGTCCACTCTTTTTGAAACTTGGGGGGGGGGGGGGCGGTTCTTTGAGAAGAGGCACCAAATGTTATGCTGAAAGTTTGGTGCCTCTACCTCAAAAAATAAGTTACCATTTGTAGCCAATTTTATTGGTGTGGCTAAACACTCTTTTTAAAAAATGGTTCTGTGTTTCCCTTCCTGCTTTTAGCTGCTTTGAAATGGACGAAGAATGAGAATCAACAAGAATCAAAGTGAAGAAGTCAGTTTAATCATCGTATCTCAACATGGAGCCCACGGCCTGCCATTTCCCTGTAGAGGATGAAGGAACCTGTAATCTTCCCAGGATAGCCTTTTCCAGAGCTTTTTTGGTAGGAAAAAAAGCCCACCAGGAACTCATTTGCATATTAGGCCACACCCCCTGACATCACCAGCGCTTCACACAGAACTTTTTGTAGAAAACCACCCAGCAGGGACTCAGTTGCATATTAGGCCACACCCACTCACAGCACCATTGTTTCACACAGGACCTTTTTGTGGAAAGGCCCAGCAGGAACTCATTTGCATATTAGGCCACACTCTATATCACCAAATCGGCCGGAATTGCGTTCCTGTGCATTTCTGCTCAAAAAAAGCCCTGGCCTTTTCCAGACACATCAGCTCAGGGACGAACGTAAGGCCATCAAAGCATCAGCCAGAGCTAAACAGTATTGTCATTTTCCCAGCTGAGGACAAAAGACAGAAACCCTGTTTAAAGTCTTCTCTCGAGTCCACATACATAACACCCTGATTTGTCATATCCTTCCCCATTGAACCCAGCCCATCAATCAGACTTTTCAGTCTCGCTCTCTCCAGGGCTGGGCCTGCGGCTTCTTTGACTCCCAGAGCTTTCCCAGTAGGGGACCGCAGAAGATGGAGACACCGTTGCCGCGGCGACCCTTGCTGCTGTTCCCTGTTGCTCCAGATGTCCGCCATAGGAGAACCGGCCTCATCCCATATGGGAAGCCGAAGGATTCTTTCACCAACCGCCCTGGAGACGGAATGGTTCCCTTTCTAAATCACTTTTCTACGTTAATGTGACGGCGGCTGGTCTCTGTCATGTTGCAATTGGATTCCTCTCTGATTGGAAAGATGCTGCGTGGATTTGCTTGTTCCCAAGGGCTGTTGCTGACCCGGGGCGGTTTTATTTTGCTTCTTTGTGCCTCCCTTTGCTACAAGGATTTGCTGCGAGTTACACAGCCCTCCTTTACAGGCTGTGGATTATCTTTGTATATCTTGAGTAATCAAACAAAGGTTTATTTTTTAAAAAAAATTACCTCAAGAGAGGAAAACGTGTTTTTCTCTCATTGACTCATTACTCAGCAACACTGATTAAGGTTGCCGAGTCCAATTCAAGAGATATCTGGGGACCTTGGGGGTGGAGCCAGGAGACTTTGGGGGTGGAGCCAGGAGACATGGGGGTGGAGCCAGGAACAAGGTTGTGACAAGCATAACTTAACTCCAAAGGGGGTTCTGACCATCACATCTAAAGGGACTGCACACCTTTTAAATGCCTTCCCTCCATTGGAAATAATAAAGGATGGGGCACCTTCTTTTGGGGCTCATAGCATTGGACCCCTTGGTTCAATCTTTTTGAAACTTGGAGGGTCTTTTCAGGAGCAGCATTGAATGCTATGCTGAAAATCTGGCCACTCTACCACAAAAAACAGCCTCCCCAGAGCTCCAGATACCTGTGGATCAAGTCTCTATTATACCCTATGGGAATTGGTCTCCATAGGAAATAATTTAGTGCCCAACAGACATTTCCCTCCTCCCCCCTGCTTTCTGATGACCCTGAAGTGGGGGGAGGGCCTCCAAACCGGGGGATCCTCTGTCCCACCTGAGGATTGGCAACCCTAACACTGATAGAAATATCCTCAGGACAAACAAAATATTGCCTGCTCCCATAGGAACCTATCTGAACTCTGGGGTCATCATCTAAGGTAGCGGTCCCAAACCTTTTGGCACCAAGGAGTGGTTTTTTCGAAGACAATTTTTCCACAGACCAGGCAGTGCGGGGGGGGGGGGATGGTTATGGGATGATACAATTATGCACTTTATTTCTATTCATTTGATGCGGTGGTTAAGCGTGCGGACTCTTATCTGGGAGAACCAGGTTTGATTTCCCACTCTTCCACTTGCAGCTGCTGGAATGGCCTTGGGTCAGCCACAGCTCTCACAGAGTTGTCCTTGAAAGGGCAGCTTCTGGGGAGAGCTCTCTCAGCTGCACCCACCTCACAGGGGGAGGAAAGTAAAGTAGATTGTGAGCCACTCTGAGACTCTGATATTCGGAGTGGAGGGCAGGATATAAATCCATTGTCATTGTCGTCTTCTTCTTCTTACTACTACTACAATTACTACATTGCAATGTATAATGAAATAATTATACAACTCATGACCCATTGCTATCAGTCCATGGCCAGGGGGTTAGGGACCCCTGATCTAAGGAACTCCTTTGTCTGCTCCCAGTATCAGAGGCCACTGTGGGCAGGGCCTTTTCTTCTGCAGCCCCTATGTTATGGTATACCTTCCCTTTATCCCTCTGCTGTAGGGTTGTCAATCTTCAGCTGGGGGGCAGGGGATCCCCCAGTTTGGAGGCCCTCCTCCCACTTCAGGGTTATCAAAAACGGGAGAGGGGAGGGAAATGTCTCCTGGGCACTCCATTATACTCTATGGAGACAATGGGAAATTGCTCTGCGGGTATCTGAAAGTTAGAGGCATCAAATTTTCAACATAGCACCCGGTGCCTCTCTTCAAAACACCCTCCAAGTTTCAAAAAGATAACAGCGGGATGATGTTATGTAAGCTCAAAAACAATACAATCCCAGGTTAAAGTCCCAGGTTACATCCCAGGTGTGCGATGGAGTTTTCTTGGATTTCCAGTTACTCAGACTGCAGAGATTAATACCCCTGGAGAAAAACGGCAGCTGGGCGGGGGAGGGGGCAGATTTTATGTCATCGCTTCCCTGCTAAGCTCCTTCCCCTTCCCCAACTCCACCCTCCCTAAGCTCTGACCCCAAATCTCCAGGAATTTCCCAACCTGGAGCTGGCAGCCCTGATAGGTGCCTAATATTTCTCCCGTTACCCTGTTGCTTGCAGCGCCCCTGAGGAATCTGCCACCCACTTGGCAAAGGAGATCCCAGGCTGCACCTCCTCGCCACCAAGGGTAGGGCAGAAATGGGGATGAGGCAAGAGAGAGGCCAGGTGGTTAATTGGCTGTCACATCAGGGAGTGTGATGACCTGGAAAATGACAGCATTTTGACCTGTGACCTTTGGAGGCACTGTTAACTATTTCCAGGTCAGCGGAGAGGAGGAATGGCCAACTTTTTCTGCTTGGAAGGATGTGGGAAGATGGTTGCCAAAGAGTGGCTGTTCAGAGAAGAAGTCAACGCATATCCCAGTATTGTTAACGGACATAGGTAGCTGCAACAGAAGTGGAATGAAAAGATCACCTTTCTTTTCGCAAAGCGCAATTGCCGTTGTGAAGCTGTTTGCACGAAGCGAAACCAATGCAAGAATTCAGGGCTTAAAAATTGATTCTGTGTCCCGCAAACAGCTATATTCCAGTAGCACATGAGAGGCCAACGCGATTTTTGGGGTACCTGATGAAGGGAGCTTCGACCTCACAAGCTCATTCCCTATCAATCTCCTTGGCCTTTAAGGCACCACTGGACTCCAATCTACCTTTTCTACTCGGGTTGCCAGTCTCCAGGAGGGGCCTGGAGATCTCCCCTGGAGAAAATGGCTGCTCGGAAGGATGGACGTTATGGCCTTGTGTCACGCTGAGGCCCCTCTTCTCCCCACCCACTACCCTCCTTGATCCACCCCCAAAAACTCCAGGTATTTTCCAGTGCAGACCTGGCAACCCTACTGTGGACCAACATATGGCTTTCCTCTGAAACTATGTCCCACAGAGCTAGGGTTGCCAATCCCCAGGTGTGTAATTAAACACATAGAACCAAAGCTGTGCAAATAAGATTTAAGTATTCATCATACCATTTATTTATATAACCTTTTTCTTCTTTCAGACACTTCTGTCCTTATAAATTTTTTCAAAATCCTTCACAGTCCATTTCATAACACAAAATAAAAAAGAAATTCCATTCTTGGATGCCGAATTTCGTTGTAAGATACCAACACCTGCTGTCCAGTGTGACTTTTATGATTTGGAGTTGAGAGTAAGCAGTGAAGTGGCCATGTTTGCAGATGACACTAAATTGTTCAGGGTGGTAAGAACCAGAGAGGATTGTGAGGAACTCCAAAGGGATCTGTTGAGGCTGGGTGAGTGGGCGTCAACGTGGCAGATGATGTTCAATGTGGCCAAGTGCAAAGTAATGCACATTGGGGCCAAGAATCCCAGCTGCAAATACAAGTTGATGGGGTGTGAACTGGCAGAGACTGACCAAGAGAGAGATCTTGGGGTCGTGGTAGATAACTCACTGAAAATGTCAAGACCGTGTGCAATTGTAATAAAAAAGGCCAACGCCATGCTGGGAATTATTAGGAAGGGAATTGAAAACAAATCAGCCAGTATCATAATGCCCCTGTATAAATCGATGGTGTGGTCTCATTTGGAGTACTGTGTGCAATTCTGGTCACCGCACCTCAAAAAAGGATATTATAGCATTGGAAAAAGTGCAGAAAAGGGCAACTAGAATGATTACAGGTTTGGAACACTTTCCCTATGAAGAAAGGTTAAAACGCTTGGGGCTCTTTAGCTTGGAGAAACGTTGACTGCGGGGTGACATGATAGAGGTTTACAAGATAATGCATGGGATGGAGAAGGTAGAGGAAGTACTTTTCTCCCTTTCTCACAATGCAAGAACTCGTGGGCATTCAATGAAATTGCTGAGCAGTCAGATTAAAACGGATAAAAGGAAGTACTTCTTCACCCAAAGGGTGATTAACATGTGGAATTCATTGCCACAGGAGGTGGCGGCGGCTACAAGCATAGCCAGCTTCAAGAGGGGGTTAGCAGAGGTCCATCAGTGGCTATTAGCCACTGTGTGTGTGTGTGTGTGTATATATGTGTGTATATACACACACACACACATAAATTTTTTGCCACTGTGTGACACAGAGTGTTGGACTGGATGGGCCATTGGCCTGATCCAACATGGCTTCTCTTATGTTCTTAACAGCAACACTGTTGTATATGTGCTTAGAATTGTATCTATAAGCTGGAGTTCTTGCCTGGCTCACTGGGGCCTGAAGGACAGCTTGGGGGACTCGGGAACAAGAGGCAGCAAGATCCAAATCCTGCTGCCCTGCTCCAATCAAGAGCCCCCGACTGGTTTGAATGGTCCAGTCACAGGCAGCGTGGGAGCTTTGGGTGTGTATATATAGAGGGCCCTGCGGCCCTAACAGTCAGTCTTTGTAGGCAGTGCTATACCATGCTGTATTCAATGTTCACTACCACCTCGCCTCATTACTATATAGAACCCACTATATTATAAACACAATTCCGGCTATTCCCGTGTTTCATTTAAACTTCAGCAGGCTGCATATCTATGCTAGGAACCCATGCTCAGGCAGCTGCTCTCATTGGCTTTTATGCTCCATTCACAATCTGCACGACAGACTGCAGATTGTGAATGGAGTGTAAAAGCCAATGAGAGCAGTTGCCTAAGCGCGGGTTCCTAGCATAGATATGCAGCCTGCTGAAGTTTAAATGAAACACGGGAATAGCCGGAATCGTGTCGCTGCATCTGGTGGATAAGCGGCCTGCTGTCTGAAAAGAAAGGAATTTGAATACATGGTACTTCCTGCGAGTAAAAGTCACACTGGACAGCAGGTGTTGGTATCTTACAACGAAATTTGGCATCCAAGAGTGGATTTTTTTTTTTTGTGTGTGTTATGAAACGAATTGTGAAGGATTCTGAAAAAACTTATGACAGAAGTGTCTGAAAGAAGAAAAAGGTTATATAAATAAATGGGGTGATGAATATTTAAATCTTATTTGCACAGCTTTGGTTCTATGTGTTTAATTATCTGCAAGCTGTAATGTTTGCTTAATCCCCAGGTGTGGGGAGGGGATCTCCTAGTTTGGAGGCCCTCTGCCTGCTTCAGAGTTATCAGAAAGGTTATCACGGTTATCAGAATGTCCACTGGGTGCTCCAGTATACCCTATGGAGACCGGTCACCATAGGGTATAATGGAGAATCAATCTGTGGGTATCTGGGGCTGGGGGGGGCGGCTTTTGAGGTACAGGCACCACATTTTCAGCATAGCATCTGGTGCCTTTCTGGGGGAAAAACCTTACACCCCCGCCTCAAAGATATGAGCCCCAAAAGAAGGTACCTCCATTCTCCATTATTTCCAGTGGAGGGAAGGCATTTAAAAGGAACACAGTCCCTTGAAATGCGATGGCCAGAACTCCCTTCAGAGTCCATTCATGCTTCTGACAACCTTGCTCCTGGCTCCACCCCCAAAGTCCCCAGATATTTCCTGAGTTGAACCTGGCAACCCTCCACAGAGAATCCTGGGAACTGTAGTTCCATGGGAAGGAACTCTTCGTCCCCTTAAAGAAGCTCAGTGCTCTATGAAGAGGAATAGCTACTGACCCAATTTAAGATTGCGCAGGGATGCCCTTTGAGAATCTTTCTGGAAGCGACACATTTGCTTAAGCTCTTAAACCTTGGTGTCCATGTCTCTCTCTTTCTCACTCCTTTCCCTCTACCCCCACCGCCCAGTCAGTCTTCTTTATTTTTCTTCAATGAATTTAAGTGTGAGAAAAAATCATCCTGGGGGTGTGGGGGGGGGAGACCCACGCCACCCCCATTTTCCTCCGACACCCCCTCCTGAAGCACTGAACAGAGCACAGCACTAATGAGTGTTATTCTGAGCAGATTGCTAGGGGGGTGTTGGAAATCTTGCTGCCCCGGCATGGATAACAATTGGAGCTGTCAGCCAGGCCGAGTCCACGGTTAAAATATCTGAGCGCCTTTGTCACTGGGATGGGAACTTCAGACTTAACAAATACATTCTTTTTCTCATTTTGCAAGGTGGGCGGGGGTGGAGGAACGTGCAAGTCTCTCCCACCCCACACGCCCCCAGTTCGTTCCTTGAGACCACCTAAAGAGAGACGATTGGTATAGCGGAATTGGAGGGTTTGCAGGCAAAGAGGAAAAAAGGCAAGCACAAGTTCTGTGGATACATGTTGCGCACGCATACCTGTCTGTCTGTCTCTCTGTGTCCTGAAAAGTATCTCAACTATGAAGGTCGCTTCAGATATTTGAATTCTTTTAACCCATCCTGCCTGTCGCTGTTTATGCGGTGAGCAGGGAAGTCGGTGGTTCAAATCCAGTTTATGCTCGCATGGTGGCCTTAGGCAATTTAATTGTTTCCTCCAAATCTGTAGTATCAGACCAATCATTCCCCCTGCTATTGGAGCTCAGCCAAACGAAACTCCGATTCAAATTAAGTTTTGCTCATTGTTCACCAAAAGGTACCTTTGTACCAAGAAATCTCCACAACTGCTTGTAAACCCAAAGGGGGAGTGATGTAGCACTGACAAGAGGGAGAAAAAATGCACAACCATAGTCCTTATTTGGGGTTTCCAGTTCTCAAAGGATAGCCCAGTTTCAGGGCCCTTCTCAGGGTCTCCAAGGTGAGCAGTTAAATCTCAGGACGGAGGAGCTAGTAACTTCACACCGGGGGATTCTCCTGTATCCCCTCACCCCTTCTGCCACCTCCCTCCCCTTCACACTGGGGGATTCTCCTGTATCCCCCCATCCCTTCTGCCATCCCTCCCCACCTTGTACTGACAGACAGCATTTTGCCTGTTCTTAAAAAGCCAGTTGTTATATGACTGTAGTGTTTTAATGCTATAGCGATATAGTGTCTAGAGATTTATTTATTTTTAAGTTGGCCAAAAGCTCACCTGTGGTGGTTGTGGGAGAAACTGCAGACGCAAGAGAGGGGAAATAGCATCAGTGTAGGAGGGAAGGCCAGCAATTTCACATCTTCCCATCCACAGTGATTAAGCTTACTTTGGCTGCTTACAGACGGACAGTTTAAGGCAACCCAGAGATGCCTTAGAAACCGACTAGAAAAGCCTGTCCAAACATGCACATCTGCCGCCCGCCCCCATCCCATACTCACCCCGTCCTCCGGTCTCCTCAGAGCATCTCAAAAGTTGTAGCAAATTTCTACTTTCAAAGTGGTAGCAAATTTCTGAGCTGCATGCCAGCTGATTCTTAGGAGTCTTCACACGGAAGTACGCAAGTGAGGCGGATTGGTGGTGTGAACCCGCCAATCTGCTATAGGCGCTCACTGGTATTCTTTAAAAAAAATGGCCAGAGTGCATGAGCACGTGTGCGCATGTACACATTACCATTAAAAATGTATGGGGAAAAAAGAAACCCAAACTGCACCAGGGGAATGGTGCTCTCCAGCTGTCTGACTGCGCCAAAGTGCCCTGCGGGCGGGATAGGGGCACCTTGCACTGGAGGATGTGGACGGTTTGAGACACTTCTATTTCAGCCTGCCCAATTTGGGAAGTCTCCCATGTGCCCCAAACTGCCCATCTGTAAACAGCCTTAGAGTAATTTTCCCTGAAAGAACCCACCCAACCAGGTTTGGGGAAATATAGGAAGGGACAACCTGGTAGGTAGATAATAGGCATAACAATGTTGGGTAGGAATTGGAGGGGGGGAGGGAAATGAAAAAATAAGACTGCAAATTTATACCCCACCCTTCCCAGACTGTAGATTTATACCCCACCCTTCTCTCTGAATCAGAGTCTTAGGGTGGCTCACAATCTCCTTTAGCTTCTCCCCCAACAGACACCCTGTGAGCTGGGTGAGGCTGGGTGAGCTCTTACAGCTTCTGCCCTTTCAAGGACAACTCCTACAAGAGCTATGGCTGACCAAAGGCCATTCCAGCAGCTGCAAGTGGAGGAGTGGGGAATCAAACCTGGTTCTCCCAGATAAGAGTTGCTGGTAAACTGTTGCTGAGTGAGGAGAGCTTGTTTGCCTGGAGGTAATTGCTGGCCCCACCCTCTGCTGCTGCTCTGGCTGTTGAGTCAGAGGTGGGTGGGGTCTTGAGCCTTTAATTTGCAAGGCTCATCCTTGCCAGAGGCAGAAGTGTCTCAGTTGCAGTAGGAGAAGGTGCTTGGATCTAGAACAGAGCTGCTAGTAAGCTGTTGCTGAGTGAGGAGAGCTTTTCTGCCTGGTGGAAATTGCTGGCTGTTGAGTCAGAGGTGGGTGGGGGCTTCAGCCTTTAATTTGCAAGGCTCATCCTTGGCAGAGGCAGAAGTGTCTCAGCTGCAGTAGGAGAAGGTGCTTGGATCTAGAACAGAGCGGCTGGTAAGGTGAGTGAGACTTGATTTGCTTTTCTAAAACTGCTGGGGAGCATTACCTAGGGTTGCTGTGGGAGGTAACTGTGTGTGTGCTTGGTGACTGCTGGAGAGGGGGTTTTGATTGTTTTTGTGTGTCTTTTGTATAGCTGTTGCTGAGTGAGGAGAGCTTGTTTGCCTGGGGGTAATTGCTGGCCTCACCCTCTGCTGTTGCTCTGGCTATTGAGTCAGAGGTGGGTGGAGGCTTGAGCCTTTAATTTGCAAGGCTCAACATTGCCAGAGGCACGAGCCGAAGGCCTGTGGCTCTTAGCCTGGAGGACTAGCTTGGGGGTTCTGTAGATAGGTGGGTGGTTACCCACAAGTAGTTTCAAGTGGCAGTTGGTAGGGGGATTTAAAGATAAGTGAAGATAAAGAAAATTTTGAAATGGATTGCAGCAGTATGGCTGGTGAGGGAGCAGAGGCAGTGACATGTAAAGACTATGGGATGTTTGTATTTTTACCTGAGAGTAGCATGAATTACACTTGCAGCAAGTGTAAGTTAGTGGGCCTGCTGGAGGAGAAGATACAGGGACTGGAGGCACGATTGTCCACACTGGATGTGTATAAAGGAAGGTGAGGATTTTCTTGACAAAACACATGAGGCACTCTTGGAAGGACAAGAGGAGGAAGAGGAAATGGTATATCAGCAATTAGAAGAGAACCCAACACAGGAGGATGGTTCCTGGAAAAATGTAACCCGAGGGAGAAAGAAAATCAGGAGATGTTCTGAGCCCCTGCTGCTCAGCAATAGGTTCCAGGATCTCCCCACAGTAACTGATTTTGAGCCATTGAAACAAGCTCAACTTCCCCAGTCTCCACAAAGCTTGAACAAAGTTTCTCAGGATCCTGTGGATAAGAAGCCTGAAGCTTCTGCTCCCCAATATAGGAAGAGGAAGGTGGTGGTGATTGGAGATTTCTTGCTAAGAAGGGTGGAGCCCAAAGTGTGCCAAATGGACTTGTCATCCTGAGAGGTCTGCTGTCTGCTGGGAGCACGCATCCAGCATGTGACAGAAAGGATTGGAAGATTTATCAAGCCCACAGATTACTATCCTTTTTTGCTGATCCATGTGGGAATGAATGATACTGCCCATCATAGCCCTGAACGTATTAGAAAAGACTATGTGGCTCTGGGTCAGAAGGTGAAGGAGCCAGGCACACAGGTTGTGTTCTCATCAGTGCTTCCTGTTGAAGGCCATGGCTTAGGACAAGAAAGAAGAATACTTCAAATAAACAACTGGCTACGTCAATGGTGTCGTCAGGAAAGATTCGGATTTCTGGACCATGGCTTATGCTTTCGAGATGGTGGTCTTCTATCGGGAGATGGTTTGCACCTTACGGTGATAGGGAAATGGGTGTTTGGTAAAAGCCTTCCTAACCTAATAAGGAGGGCTTTAAACTAAATTGTATGGTGGAGCGAGACAATAATTCAAAGCCTCGTATGATGCCAGAAACGGGGTAAGAACATTAAAGATTTGCAGAGAGTGGTGTATACGCTAGGTAATGTTAACTTGCAGGCTTGTACAGAAACCAAACCCTTGGGATGCATAAAATGTGGATTCCGATGTCTCTACACTAATGCACAGAGTATGGAAAACAAACAGGAGGAACTGGAAGTTCTAATAAAGAAAGGAGACTATGACATAATAGGCTTCACTGAAAAGTGGTGGGATGACACTCACAACTGGAATATTAGGATTCAGGGGTACAACTTATTTAAAAGGGACAGGCAAATGAGAAAGGGCGGAGGCATAGCAGTATATGTGAAGGAAGTATATACTTGTGAGGAAATATGTGAATCAGAGCATGGCAATTCAGTTGAGAATCTCTGGGTAAAAATAAAAGGAGTAAGAAACAACAGTGATATTATTGTGGGAGTCTGCTATAGACCCCCAAGTCAGGCAGAGGACTTGGATGAGATACTTCTACAGCAAATTGCAAAGTTTTCCAAGAGAAGGGATTCAGTGATCATGGGAGATTTCAATTACCCGGACATCTGTTGGAAGTCCAACTCTGCTAAAAAGGAAAAGTCAAATAGATACCTGACTTGTCTTGCTGACAACTTCCTTCTCCAGAAAGTGAAGAAGGAAACAAGGGGATCTGCTATCTTGGATTTGATTCTCACCAACAAGGAAGAATTGATTGAAGAAGTGGAAATAGTGGGCACCCTGGGCAGTAGTGACCATGTGATTTTGGAATTTACAGGCTTAGGGAAGGGAAAAGCTATACATAGTCAGACTTATAGTTGGACTTCAGAAAGGCAAACTTTGATAAACTTAGAATTATGCTGGGTAAAATCCCATGGTCAGAAATACTTAGTAGGAAGGGGGTTCAGGAGGGGTGGGAGTTTCTTAAAAGCGAAATACTGAAAGTGCAATCACAGACAA